>NC_056726.1:1410264376-1410441876 GCF_019279795.1 Protopterus annectens
GAGGGTCTGTATGGTGTCCCCCTGTCCAGGTGGAAGTCCTTAAGGGAGCAGCTGGTGGATGGCTGCAGGGCCTGTAGACCTCCTGCCTGTGTGAGAGGGGTCAGGCAGAGCCCCCCCATAATTGAAATCTACAAGGGAGCACCAGTCAGATGGCTGCAGGGTCTGAAGAGCTCCTGCCAGGCAGGGGGGAAGGCATCCAACCTCACCCAGTACCCAATGGCATCCCTGAAATATTGCAAAGTCCCTGGAGTCCCTCTGGACGGGAAGTCTGGGAGACACAAAAGTCCCAATGAGAGCGGACCTGCCCCTTGGCAATTCTGCAGGGCCAGCAGGGATCGGAGGGAAGCCACCTGAGAGGTCCCAGAGGGCAAGGGGACACTGCACAACTTGGCAGCCTTCAGGAGATATGGGGCGACGGGGACCGTGGTGCTCTGGACTGGAAAGGAGAGGCACTTGGAAGTCCCGATGAGAGCCGACCTGCTGGTCTGTGGCCGAGTGGAGTTCTGCAGGGCTGGCCGGGATCAAAGCGAAGCCCCTCAAAAGGCCCCCAAGGGCACGGGGACACTGCATGATTTGGACACCTTCAGGAGATATGTGGGAGATGGGAACCATGGTGCTCTGGACCGGAAAGGAGGGGGACTCAGAAGCCCTAATGAGAGTAGACCTGTCCCTCAGTGGCCAAGGGGAGTACTACGAGTCCAGCCAGGATCGAGGGAGGCTCGCCTGAGAGGGTCCGAGGGCACGGGTGACACTGCATGATTTGGCAGCCTTCAGGAGATATGCAGGAGATGGGGACCATGGTGCTTTGGACCAGAAAGGAGGGGGACTCAGAAGTCCCGATGAGAGCAGATCTGCCCCTCAGCAGCTGAGGGGAGTTCTGCAGGGCTGGCAGGGATAGGAGGAAAGCCCTCCCATGGGCATGGGGACAGTGCACGATTTGGCAGCCTTCAGGAGATATGGGGGAGATGGGGATCATGATTCTCTGGACTGGGAAAAAAGGGGGACTTGGAAGCCCTGATGAGAGCAGACCTACCCCACGGTGGCTGAGGGGAGTTCTGCGGGGCTGGCCATGATCAGAGGGGGAGGCTCCCCTGAGAGGGTCTGGGGGCACAGGTGACACTGCATGATTTGGCAGCCTGTAGGGGACAGGGAGGCGGTGGGGTTCCCCCGAGATGAGCCTGGGGCCACGGCCAGGGAAGGAGTCCTCTCTGCAGTGTGGAAGGGGAGGCCCACTGGGGTAGGCCTTGATGGAAGCCCTCAAGGGAGTGCTGGACAGAGAGCTTCATGGACCATAGAGCTCCTGGCCGGGCAGAGGCATCCGGCTTTGCCTTGTTCTCAAAGGCATTCTCAAAAAATCGCAAAGTCCCCAGAATTGCACTGGACCAGAAAGGAGGGGGACTCAGACGTCCTCATAAGAGCAGATCTGGCCATCTGTGGCCAAGAAGAGTTCCACTGGGGTGGTCGCACCCTGAGTGTTCTCCCCGATTGTTTATCAGGCATGCGTGATCCAGCACGATTTAGCAGCCTTCTGGAATGAAGGGATGAGGGGGGCATCCTGTCGGGAGTGGGAGTCTGGGTCCCAGTCCCAGGGAGAACATTTCACTGGGTGTCAGGGTGGGTTGGAGACAACTTTCCCCACAGTCAATTGATCAATCGGGCCGACCGACTCCCACTGGTGGAGGGCCCACGTGGGATGGCTCTGCAGGTCATGGCTTTCAGGTCGTGCTTCTCCACCTTGTGAGCGAGGTGCACGCAGGGAACTTGGAGCATTCTGTGCCCCTCAGGGGCAAAGTCAAGGTGTGCCTGATGAGCCCAGGCTGAGCAAAGGGGTCCTGTCATACTCTGGGATGCTCTGCTCCAGTGGGCACCCCTGAGCGAGAGACCTGCAGGAGCTCTCTTCCTCTATCATTCTCTCTCTCTGGTTCTGAGCATTGCCATGCTCTGTGCTGGCCAAAGGCCCTCTGGGATCAAGGTCACCAGTCCACGACCTGCAACTGGGGTGCCACCTTTGTGGGAAGAGGGACCCTTCCTTTGGTGGAGGTGTGGGCTCTGGCCCCTTCTCTCTCATCACCCAGCAAGGTGCTCCTATCTGGTTGATACTGCCAGTAGCATATGCTTCTCTCAAAGATTAAGCCATGTAAGTCTCAGTGCACATGGATGCTACAGTGAAACTGCGAATGGCTCATTAAATCAGTTATGGTTCCTTTGATTGTTCCACCATTACTTGGATAACTGTGGTAATTCTAGAGCTAATACACGCTGACGAGCACTAACCTCCAGGGATGCGTGCATTTATCAGACCAAAACCAATCCGGGTCCTGGCCTGGCAGCTTTGGTGACTCTAAATAAACTCGGGCCAATTGCATGCCCTCGTGGTGGCAATGTGACATTCGAATGTCTGCCCTATCAACTTTCGATGGTATTATCTGTGCCTACCATGGTGATCATGGGTTATGGGAAATCAGGATTTGATTCAGGAGAGGGAGCCTGAGAAATGGCTACCACATCCAAGGAAGGCAGCAGGCATGCAAATTACCTACTCCCAACTCGGGGAGGTAGTGATGAAAAATAACAATACAAGACTCTTTTGAGGCCCTGTAATTGGAATGAGTACACTTTAAATCCTTTAACGAGGACCTATTGGAGGGCAAGTCTGGTGCCAGCAGCCATAGTACTTTCAGCTCCAATAGTGTATATTAAAGTTGCTGCAGTTAAAAAACTCGTAGTTGGATCTTGGGATTGGGCTGCTGGTCCGCCATAAGGTGAGCTACCGCCTGTCCCAGTTCCTGCCTCTTGGTGCTTCCTCAATGCTTTTAACTGTGTGTCCCGGAGGTCCGAAGTGTTTACTTTGAAAAAATTAGAGTGTTCAAAGCAGGCCGGCTGTGATGCCCATGCCCTGGCACAGCAATCAAGGAGCCTCAGTCCTCACCACTAACACCAGAGAAGGCATCTCATATATGAAGAAAGGATAACAAATACACACAGTAAAGTGAAATTTCCCTTAAGAGCACACAGAGATCACAGTCAGTCCGGGGCTGGTAGCTTCCTTGCTCTCCAGGTCCCCAATAAGACTCCCCACTGGCACAGCTATAGGGTCCAGATCTCAGCCTAGCTGAGTAAGCTAAACTCTCCAGCACCCTCTCTGTCCAACCAGTGCTTCATGTCCCTGCCCAAGTAGCTGACACACACACACTTTAAAATAAGAGTTAATACAGCCACACAGACACTCCTGGTAAATGATGCCACAGGTTCTCCAGCTGTGCCCCTATTACCCAGACTATATGGTAGTACCACCTGCCACCACCCAGCTAATATTTATCAGCTACTCAAAGGCCCTTAAAAGGGTGTCCAATTATTACTGTGCAATATCATTATCCAATTGGTAGTATAACTAAACAGTCAAGGCTTATTAGAGTGATTTGGTACAGTAATCACTATAAATATGCAATGTACTCTAGAGCTTAAATTATCTCTACACAAAACAGCCACAGCTGAAAGGTTTTAAAATATTTAATAATAAATAATAAAAACACAAGACAATACTTCTTACTACAAAGTGCTGGTCAAGAGATCAGAGATTACAGAGAAATATTTAAAATAATTCAGTAGTACAGTTCTGACATCACAGAAAAACACTTAGTCTAATCTTTCTAGTTCCTAGCTATTTCTAAGAGAAAATACAAGTCTAAGATAAACTTACATAAGAAAACAGGCAGAGTGCTGATGTGTTGGATGGCCAAGACAAAAAGCTTAACCCTCTCTGGTTCTTTCTGTTTAAATTGAAATTATAGTTCTGATTCACATTACATAATTCTTCACACTTTCCTGGGGTTCCCAGGCTACACATTACATCATTCTTCATACTTCCCTGGGTTCTTAGGCTAACAGAAACTGCATTTACATTCTTAACATCTCCTTTTGTTATTTTGCAGCTGGTCAGGAAGCACAGCAATAAAAATACATTTGCATGTTTAAATCCAGCAATTTAACTCTTGGTTAAAACAATAGAAATAATTTCTTCATCTAGACCTTTCGGCACCACTGTCTACATCAAAGGGTCACCACATGCTTTACTTTGGTCAGTAGAGTGCACTGTTGTCACATTTTTTCCCAGTTCCACATGTAACATTGTTTCTTTACATTTAAGACAACAAGCCTGTAGTTTACATTCATATTTACAAATGACAGAATTATCTGCAAAATTCTATCTGGCTAGGCTGGCAGCCTTCACACTGGCCACCTGAATACTTCAGCTAGGAATGATGGAATAGGACTCTGGTTTTATTTTGTAATTTTCGGAACTGGAGCCATGATTAAGAGGGACAGCTGGGGGCATTCATATTGTGCCACTATAGGTGAAATTCTTGGCCCGGCACAAGATGAACAAAAGTAAAGCATTTGCCAAGAATGTTCTTATTAATCAAGAACAAAAGTCAGAGGTTCGAAGACGATCAGATACCATCGTAGTTCAGACCATAAACGATGCCAGCTAGTGATCCGGCAGCATTATTCCCATGACCCGCCGGGGAGCTTCCAGGAAACCAAAGTATTTGGGTTCTGGGGGGAGTATGGTTGTAAAGTTGAAGCTTAAAGGAATTGATGGAAGGGCACCACCAAGAGTGGAGCTTGCGGCTTAATTTGACTCAACATGGGAAACCTCACCCAGTCCAGACATGGAAAGGATTGACAGACTTATAGCTCTTTCTCAATTCTGTGGGTGGTGGTGCATGGCCGTTCTTAGTTGGTGGAGTGATTTGTCTGGTTAATTCCGATAACGAACGAAACTCCACCATGCTAGCTAGTTATGGGGCCTCGTGGTTGTCTCCAACTTCTTAGAAGGACAAGTGGCTTTCAGTCACACAAAATTAAGCAATAAAAGGTCTGTGATACCCTTAGATGTCCAGGCTGAAAGTGTACTACACTGAATGGATCAGCATGTGTCTACTCTTGGCCAATAGGTCCTGGTAATCCACTGAGCCACATTCATAATAGGGACCAGAGATTGAAATTATTCCCCATGAATGAGGAATTCCCAGTAAGTGTGGGTCATAAGCTCATGTTGATTAAGTTCCCACTCTTTGTAAACACTACCCGTCACTACTACCGATTGCATGGTTTAGTGAGGTCTTTGGATCAGCCTCGCTGGAGTCGGTCATGGCCCTAGTGGTGTGCTGAGAAGATGATCAAACTTGACTATCTAGAGAAAGTAAAAGTCATAACAAGGTTTCCATAGGGGAACCTGTGGAAGGATCTTTAACACTGAGGGTCCCAGGATGGAGCCATCCATGGGTACCAGGGCCATTCCCCACTCCACCGCCCTGACCATCTCTGTCTCTCACTCCTGCTCTTCACTCTCTGTGCACCCTGGCAGAGGCCAGCGGGGCCAGCAGATGACTCCTGGGGAAGGGAGAGGGCATGGGGGGAGTGAAAGGAGGAAGAGGGGTGGCATCCATACCCCCTCATCTCCCAGCGGTGGGAGGGGAGCCCATCAGAATGGTGGAAGGCATGGGCACTCATTTGCCACCCCCTGAGAGGACAGTCACAGAGGTGGCACACAGCCTGGTGGTGCAGTTTGCTGTGCACCCCAGAGGAGACCGCATGGGGCCAACAACAGGGGTTGCACACCAATATCATCTCCCCTCAACGGCAGTCCCAGGTACCTGTGGAGGATGACCCTGCTCCCCTCGGGGCATTGGTTTGAAGATCCGGAAGGTCAGCATTGCGACCACATGCCAGCCACCGCTGGAGTCCCTGCCATCCCTACAATGATGCCCATGAAACCTTGCATGCTTGTGATGACTGGAGTGATGCCACATGGGCAGCGCTGCCCCCGGCGACCGAGAAGAGAACTTGCACAACTCTGAGTGGTGGATCACTTGGCTCAAGCGTCGATGAAGAACACAGCTAGCTGCAAGAACTAATGTGAATTGCAGGACACATTGATCATCGACAGTACGAATGCACTTTGTGGACCCGGTGCTATGCCTGTCTGAGGGTCGTCGTACCCTCCATCACCCCCCCGGGGCTGTCCAGCCCCCATTGAGGGCATAGCCAGGGAGTTGAGGGATCCCGCATGTCCCCTGTCCCCCCAGAGAGAGATGCACCAGAGGAGAGGAGTCCCCCATCACCCCAAGCTGGGAAGCTTGTCCGAGGATTTAAGTAGACATGCATCTGTCCTGCCCCCGGAGGTTGTCAGTGGCCCCACTGCCAGTCTGCCTCCCAGGGTGAAGCCCAACCCTGCCTGATTCCCGTGCGCCAGGGCCATGTCAGCTGTCCTCCTCTGTTGCTGGAGTCTGGTGGCAGTGGTTGGTAGTGGGTGCATGGGACAGGGTAGGATGGCCATCTGGGGTGCCCAGTGTCTGCAGTGACATCTGTGATACACCTGTCCCATCTTGAAACATGGACCAAGGAGTCTATCAAGTGCGTGAGTCCGAGGTTGGGCAGGAGACCCCACAGGGCAATGCAAGTGAGGGTCGGCATGTGCCAGCTGAGGCAGGATCCCTCCACCCGATGTGGGAGGGTGCACCTCTGGCCCATCTTCCCCATCCCATCAGGCAAGTGGAGCATGAGTGCACCTGGTGGGACCCAAAAGTTGGTGAACTATGTCTGGGTAGAGCAAAGCCAGAGAAAACTCTGGTGGAGGTCTGTAGTGGTCCTGAGACAAAACAAATTCGATAGCTGTAATTTATGTACCCACAAATGAATTGGTCCAACAATATCCATATTTAGGGGACATGATAAAATGAAGTCTTTAGGAGGATGTATTAGAAATTACCCTGTTGTAGCAGCTAAGGTTATGTGGAAAGGGATTTACCTCACTTCGTCAAAATAGTATATTATCGAATCTCACTTTGTTGACACTCAAAATATCGAACACCACTTCATTGAAGCAGCAGAACTACAAATATGTTCCCAGGGCAAGTAACCACTTACCCAAAAAGAAACAACCCCCCCCAAACAGCACCATAGCTTACTCCACCCAGGCTGGGTGGTTGTACCCCCACACCCCTAACTAAATATGCCAACTCTGAGATCGCACCACAGTTGGGAAAAGGGAAAATTTAACCATCTCACACAACAGGTTACTTACCCTGGGAAGATTTTCATAGTTCTTCTCCTTCAATGAAGTGAGAGTTCAATATTTTGAGTGTCGACAAAGTGAGATTTGATAATATGCAGGTTTGACAAAGTCAGGTAGACCCATGGGAAGAGACTAAACAGAAAATAATACAAAAATTGAGAAACTGGAGGCTTTGTTATAAAGGTATGGATAGTAAGAAACAAGCAGTTAAAATGTTTTTAGTCCCTTTAATCTTATACACAGGTCAGGCATATTTTTATCAACCAGAGGAGAAGCAGTGGAGAACAATTGGAAAAGAGCTGAAGGATTTTATCTGGGAGAGGAAGATGGCAAGGGTCAAGTGCGACAAGTTGATTCTTCCAGAAGAACAAGGCAGACTAGATTACCCAATCTGAGGGGGCATTTTAGAGCAACACAGTTAATGCTCCTATACATAACATAAACAGAAAACTGTAATTTCAAAGTGGAAAGGGATGATGATAATACAGGGAGGAAGGTCAAGAAACAAGGAGAGACTGGGATTTTGGATACAGACTCTTAAGGAGAATGGCAACAGTCATACAGAATATTATATTCATAAAATAGTGTGGAGCATTTTAAGAACTAAACCAACATGGGAATTGAGAAAAGAGATTCTGTTGATCGGGATAACTGAAGTTAGGAATGCAGACAATAGCAAGAGGGGGGCTGGAATTTATTGGAGAAAACTGGCAAAGGAACCAAGGTATTGGGAAGAAATAACTACAAAGAAAAAGTAATAGAATGGGAAGAAGCCAAGAATTTATTTGGACTGCAGGTTAGAGATTACCTTCCATATCAAGGATTGCTATCAGAGTATAGGTAAAGAGAAATAAATTGGGGGGGTCTTAAACAAGAGACCAGCACTGGTAGAGTTTTTAATAGAATCTAGAGCAGAAGCTGCTGTTAGAAAAGGAATAATTAGTAGAGCATATAAAATATTACATGATAACTGTAAGAATCAATCAGAGGAACGTAGAAAGGATTGAGAAAGGAGACTGGAAAGCAATTCAGAAAGGCAGTGGAGGGATATATGTATATCTCCCAAATATGCAACAAAGTCTAGAAGATTTAGAATCTTTGCTAGGAAGTGTTTACACAGGTATTTTTATACCCCAAGTAGACTCCAAATAATTTTTCCTCTGGTGGATAGCAAATGTTGGAGGTGTGACAGGGAAGAAAAGAGGCGGCTGGAAACATAGTTTTTTTGGAGTGTAGTGAGTTGGCAGACTTTAGAGATCCCTTGGAGACTGCTCTGTGGGGGATGCTGGGTAAGCAGACTGGATTGACTGGGGAGATGATTTTCAGCTATGATAGAGAGTCAGAACTGCCTAGACATAGTAAAGCCTTGCTGAGTCTAATTATCATGGCTGCCAAAAAAGCAATTACTAGAAAATGGAAATCAAAGTTTAAGCCAACTTTACTAGAAGTAGTGACTATGGCAATAGAGATAAAACTTTAGGAAAGAGAGAGCGCAAACTACATCGGAAAACTTGGGAACTATGCCAACAACATATGCAGAGAAGGAATGAGGTTTAAAGAAAGGCAGGATTTGAATCCTTTGTATAATACTTAACTGACAATGACTGGTTAGACTATAAGTGATGTATTATGTTTGCAACTACAGCTGTTTCAATGATGTCTGTGATGCATAATGTTTGCAAATAAATTGGTGTCAATGTTTGTTTTTCATTTATATAAATGTAAAATTGTCCATGTCAGATGTGATAATTTAATAAAGATTTTTTTTTTGTTAAAAAATAGTGTGGGAAAGCAAAACTAGACCTCTTGAGGCAATGTAAGGAACAGTGAAATCCAAGAATACATGCTGGCATGGCCACACTGGGGCTACAGGAATCATTCTCATATTTCCTTCCCATTCTCTCTCTCTTTTTCACTTTCTGTCTGGACCGCAGTGGTTGAGAACCTACCTCACCCTCACTTACCACTTTTAGCACCTTCCTTATCCTGTGCTACAATAATTATTTTTAATAGAACATCATTCATACTGATCATCTCCAACAGTTTTTAAAGTGTTTGAAATAAATTTAAACCACATTGACATTGTCACTGTGCTTCAAGCATAAGCAAAACAGGCTATCAAGCAAGTATCTGTGTTCTGCACCTGCATTTTGAAGCTTTTTTATATGCAACGTGACAAAACAAGGAAAGACATAACATGATAAGGTTTACCAATACTGACTAATTACAAACTAAATAAAAAAATCAAAATTAAAAACATTAAGACAGACACATAAAACTGCAGCGTGACTTTTTCAGTCACTAGAGTAGTAAAAAAGAATGCAACAAGATAAATGGACTGCCTGTTTTAATGCTTTTATATAATAGACGCATATCAAATGAATATCATCATGTATGGTTCCAGTCAACGAAATGCTCAAAAAACAATACCACTCACTAGAGCAAGTTGTGTACGTGTGCTCCAAAAGGTTAAATAAGTTAATGAGTCTTCAACTTAACACCTCCACCATCTTGTAGACCATTGTTTTCAAGCAGATTTATTCTACTGCAAATACAATTCATCTGTATCTGTATCATACCTAAATGGCTACCAGATAATGTATGACAAGAAAACCTCTGCAGCAATAATGGTAAATATTTTATGTTTGCCTTAAATAACATAGTCACAATACTGCAAATCAGGTATTTCCTGTTAGAGTATGTTGAAAGAAATATAGTCAATTCAAGTGAGCAAAATTCTGAATTCTTGCATCTTGCAGTAACAGTTCCACAATTAGCAATCCATGTAAAAATGATGATGATACAACAACAGCAGGAAAAAGGCAGAATAAGTAGAATGTGGTGTCTCATAGGTTCATAGGTTGGTACTAGGCTAGCGGCCCTAGGGCCTGTACAAGCCTAGCCATAACAATTCCCTGGCTATTTCTTCCCACACTATTTACTTCCCTGGACCCCTGTCTGACGTGATCCCCGGGGTGAATTTCCGTTCTCCCATCCAATCATCAAGGTTCTTTTTGAAGAGGGCCAAAGAGGCATTCTGCTTGACATGTATGGGGAGTCTATTCCAGAGTCTGGGGAATCTCTCGGTCAGGAAAATATCCCCCCAGCATGTTTTGTTTATTGTGATGACAAGGTTTAGATCCCTGGAGCGTGTGGCTGTGAGGGATTGGGATTTCTTTAAGTGTAGCATGTCCAACAGCTCTGGGTTTGACATGGCCTTGTATGTTAAGCAGAGATCGCCTCGGAGAAGACGATATGCAACAGAGTATAGCTGGAGATTTTTAAGGCGGTCAGTATACGGCATCTGCTTTAGGCCTGTGATTCTTTTAGTGAGGTATTTCTGCGGCCTTTCCAGTTGTTGCAGATGTCTTGAGAGGTACATACCAAATGGAGTGTTGTATTCTATAATGGGTTGAATGAGGGACAGTACAGTGGGACAATGACCTCCTTTTTTTTGGATGAAAAGCCCTTAGTGATGAAATGCACCACATAGAAGGATTTTCTGACTGTTGTGGCGATGTGGTTATTGAAGGTGAGATCACTGTCCACCTGTAAGTCTCTTATCACACTTTCGGTGTTTAGTGTACTGCCACCTATGTGATAATTCACGGGTACACGTTTTTTCCCAAAGGGGATAACTATACATTTCTTGGCATTGAGCTTGAGCCCATGGCTCTGGCACCAAGCATCTGTTTCTGTAAGGCCCTTTTGTAGAGTATCCACATAATTTGGGGATTCAATAATGGCTCCCAGTTTGCAGTCATCTGTGAACTTTGTTAGCCAGTGTCCCTTAGTGTTGGCCTGTACTTCAGAGAAGTAGATGCCAAACAAGAGAGGTCCCAGGACTGAACCCTGAGGTACTCCACTTGTCACTTGTCTGGAGCTGGATTTGGAGTCAACTACTTTTACAGTGTGGGTTCTGTCAGTAAGCCCGTTGGCAACCCATCAAGTGACGTAGGGATTAATGCCCAGCTTAGTAAGTTTATCTATGATTCCAGAGTGAGGGATAGTATCAAAGGCCTTGGTGAGGTCCAGATAGGCTGTGTGGACTGCCTTACCCTTGTCCATGGCTCTGGAGACTGATTCGAAGAAGTCAATAAGGTTCAGGAGACAAGATCGGCCCTTCACGAACCCAAACTGGGTGGGGTCCAGTGTTTGAAGGTTGCCAATGTCTTTGTTTATAAGTTCCATGATAATACTTTCCATGGCCTTGCAGATCAGGCTCGTCAGACTGATGGGGTGGTAGTTCCCGGGATCCAAGGTGGATCCCCCTTGTGGAGTGGAATAACTGTAGCTGTGCACCACTCAGTGGGCACAGAGCCTGAGGTGAGGGTATGATTAAACATAACACTTAGGTGAGGTGCCAGTTTATTTTGTAGTTCATGTAGTACATACCCCAGGATGTCATCTGGTCCCATGGATGCTGTATTCTTAACTTTGGAGAGTGCGTTTTTTACCTGTGTGGCCATTATTACCAGAATTTGGCAATCTTACAGTATTGAGATGGGCCATTTAGGGGGTGAGAGGGGGGGTGAAGTTGGCACTGAATCGATCTGCCAGGATATTGGCAATATCCTTGGGATCAGTATATTTAATATCATTCTGTTGTAGCTCAGAGCAGATCTGAGCATTGCCATTTAGATTCTTGACATAGTCATAGAATGCCTTGTGGTTGTCTTTGGAATCTTTGGCAATTTTATTTTCGTAACTAGCTTTGGAGGATTTTATGAGTGATCTCAGCTTCTTACTGAGGCTGGTAATGGAGTTTTTTGCATCCTGGGACTTTCCTCTTTTCTGCAACAGTTTTTTCCTTTTGTTGTAAAGTTTGTTTATGGCAAGGGACCACCAGATTGGCTTCCTTTTTTTGGAGGAGAGCATCTTGGTTCTATTTGGGATGGCACGATTCATGCATGAGTGGATGTGCTCGTACAGTGCCTTAGTGTAGGACTCGGCAGTCGAACTTTCAGTTCCCGTCTGCATGGGTGTCATGTAGTTTGTACTTCTGACTTGAGTAGCATGAAGTTGGCCTTGGAGAAGATTTTTTATGGAGGTTTCCTTACTGGGGGGTGGGGGTGGGATGTTGATATTAAGGGTGATTAGCTTATGGTCTGACCTGACCAACGAGGGGGTGA
Organism: Protopterus annectens; assembly: GCF_019279795.1. Lineage (NCBI taxonomy): Eukaryota > Metazoa > Chordata > Ceratodontiformes > Protopteridae > Protopterus > Protopterus annectens. Next base: position 1,410,276,590 of record NC_056726.1, read on the forward strand.
CCATAGGTGTGGAGCATTGATTTCCCATGTTGGTAATGACCAGGTCTAGGATATTGGACCCCCTGGTGGGACTATGGATTAGTTTATCCAGGGCATTGGAATTTATGAATTCCAAGAACCGTTGGGCAAAGGTGTTGGTGCACGAGTAGTTTTCCCAGTTAATGGCAGGGTAGTTGAAATCACCCAGTATTAGGGTATTTGGTTGTATATTAATATTTTCCAGTATGTTTAGAAAGGTGTAGTGAGAATCTTGGGGCATGGTGGGGGATCTGTAGCAAGCTACAATTTGGATTGCAGTCTTATCTAGTGTTAGTTGCACCTGGAGAATTTCAGACGCATTGTGTTGGGCAACTAACCTGGTGGTGTGAATATCCTTGGTGAATATGGACACTCCTCCACCTTTAGTGTTTAGATCCTGGTTTGGTAGCCGAAAAATGTGATAAGAGTTGTAGCCTGGTATTGCAGGGGTGCTCTCTGGTGCCTTGAACCAGGTCTCAGTTACTGCACAGATATCAATGTTCTCCATTTTTAGGAGTGCCTCAAGAAAGTGCATTTTGAGGTTTAGACTTCTAGCCTTAAGTAGCATTACCTTCAGATTTTGCATGCTTGTACCTGTTACGGTGGTGGTTTTGTCCTTTGAACTTTGCCTAAAAAGGCACTATAGGGGTGGCAAGAGCCTTAGCCAGTAACCTGAATCCCAGGGTTGACAGGTGCAGACCATCTCTGGCAAAGCATCGTGGTCTGACGGTCATGTCATCCCAGGCAGACAGATACTGGATCCCCTTTGAATTACACCAGAAGCTTAGCCAATTGTTGAAGTCAATCATTTTGTCCTTATATTGAACATGATAATCTCATGTAGGAAAAGTGCAAAATAACAGACAGGATATGAAATACATGCTAAACAGCAATACAGAAAGGACCAGTTCATCCAAAGCAGCAAAACAAAATCGTCTTCCTCCAAAGGCTGAACATACTAAATAGCTAAATGCTACATATGTGTAAAGATTTGCGTTTTACTAAAGAAAGTGTATTTCCCTTTCTGTTACTTACAGTAGGAGTGTGAGGTGAAAAACAATTGCTTTGATATTCTTCATTTACCATTACTGTCCATCAGAAAAAACATATTTCTGTTTATTTCTTTTTATAAAGCAGTTGTCAATATATTGTGGTTTGGGCATTATCTTCTATACCCTAATAATGCAAAGGCAGACCCTTCACAGAACATCATAAGGAAAAAAATGGCAATTCAGTTGCTCTCCACTGCGATATAAAAAATGCATACACAGCCCACGTACTTCATTGAAAAATCTCTGTGTATAATAGCCATTAAAATTCCAAAAATCATCCTTCCATCCATAACTCCACTTTTCCCATTTTTGGACATGGGGTTTGGGTTCATAGGCTCATAGATTAGTACTAGGCTAACTGGCTTTGTGAGGCATTTTATGCCTAGCCAACATCAACACCGACAATTATCTAGAACCAATGTTCCAATTCAAAAATCAGTTGCTGCTGTTTATTGCAGTTGTCCACAGAGCATTAGCAACTATTACAATGTCCCCATCTCAGGCTCATATGTGCAAATTAACCATACATATAAATGCATACATGCAAATTATTTAACTAGGCCAACTTATAGTCAGTATTACCCCATTAACACCAACATGTGGACTTTGCCATGAGATGAGGAAATATACTGGATAAGGTATATACCAACAACAAGCAAGCATATAAAGCAGAACTTTATCCACATCTAGGTATCTCTGACCACCTTGTCATCATGCTGTCTCCTGCATATAAATCACTACAGAAAACCAGCAAACCAACTAGTAAACAAATAAGGCTATGGCCTGAGAGAGCAGTCTCAGCTCTGCAAGACTGCTTCGAGTGCACAGACTGGTCAGTGTTCAGGCAGGCAGCCATGACAGAAAACCACATTGACCTGGATACATATAGTTAGTCATGGACTACATCTTAAAGTGTGTGTGGATGATGTAACCACAAAGTGCATTACCATATGGGCAAACCAAAAGCCACAGATAACCAGTGAGGTGTACAAGCTCATAAAAGCTAGGAATGCAGCATTCAGATCAAATGACAAGGATGCTCTAAAGGTTGCCAGAGCCTAACTGAACAAAAGTATTAAGGATGTGAAGAGAACCTATAGTAGGAAGATCCAGAGCTACTTTATCGACCACAGGGATACCATACAACTATGGAACGGCATACAAACCATCACTGACTACAAATCTGCATCAGCCTCATCTGATGACAGCACTGAATTTTGAACCAGCTGAACAGCTTCTTCAGCAGGTTTGATGCAGATAACAAAATGGTGGCAAATAAACTACCTGTTGACAAGAACAAAGCAGTGCTTAGCCTGAACACAACTGATGTCACCAGAACCTTGAAACCGGTCAACCCAAGGAAAGCAACTGGACCAGATAACATCATGGGTAGGGTGACTGACTTCTTTCACAATGTAAAACACTTTTTAACATATAAAAATGAACACAACACATTTTTATTTTGTGTATATATTTTTAAGAAGAATTTTTATGAAACTACTGAGAGTATATATATATATATATATATATATATATGGTTCTACCTGACATAGTCGAAACCACACAACACCGACAACGACATCACCGACACCACATATTCGACAGTCCATAAACACGAAACCACACATAACCGACAACGAAATAACCGACGGTACACAAACACGAAACCCCATACACTGCACACACCACAATAACAACAATTAAAAACAAAACACATCCCCATTCCACAAACCACACACACAACACAAGCACACCAAAATCCTTACAAGCCCACACTAAACCTTACCCTAACCCTAAGGTCCGTCACTTTCGCACTTACCTACCCGCTCCCTAACCCTAACTCACTTAACCCGCCCTATCGCTCCCTAACCCTAACTCACTTAACCCACTCCCTAACCCTAACTCACTTAACCCACCCCTATCGCCCCTAACCCTAACTCACTTAACCCACCCTATCGCTCCCTAACCCTAACTCACTTAACCCACCCCTATCCCCACAGACCGTCAATCTCCACACTTACCTGCCTGATAACGTCCGTCACTACCGCATACTCACACAGCCTTTTCCCATGTCGGCATCCTCGGCGTTGGTGTTGTCATCCGTCGTGTCGGTCTTCTGCATTGTCGATGTTCTGGCACTCGCGATTCGCGTCGGTCTTCTTCATTGTCGATCTTCTGGAGCTCCATTCCGTTGTCGGTCTTCTGCGCTGTCGAAGTCAGGTAGAACCATATATATATATATATATATATATATATATATATATATATATATATACATGTTCCTACTGGGTAGATTTTAGAATATTTATGTCAGTATATATTTATATTAATTTTGGAATTAGTATTTTTTTTAAGAATCATTCAGACTTTTAAACTGCATTTTTTAACAAGCAGAAGTTCTGTTAATTAATGTAATTAGCAAGTGCTGCAAATATCACATGACTAAATACTTTTAGTATATAAAGGACAGAAAGCATTCATTTAATTCAACTTGATAAAGCCTGGTACAACCGGGCGAAAGTGCTTGTTTGGAGAGTTCTGTTGTCTGTTAAAATAAAGGATTTAACCTGCTATTGGAACTACGACTGTTGCTGTTCTTGAGTTACTTCGAAGTGCACTAGAGCCATTCATTTCGTAATTATACTGGCTAGCTGAACCACGCTGTTTTCCTGCTTTTGGAAATAAGTTTTTATCTGTTTTTTTACTTGGCTTTGTTTGTTATCATGGGTAGGGTACTATTGGAATGTGTGAAAGATCTGGTGGCAGTACTCATGGACATATTCAGTGTTTCTCTACAACTAGCCAGTGTACCAAAATGCTTCAAGAAGATGACCATCATTCTCTTACCCAAGAAACCACAACCAACAACTGACCAGTGGCTTTAATCTCAACAGTGATGAAATGCTTTGACAGGCTGGTTAAATATCACATAGCCTCAAGCATACCAGCGAATCTGGACACATTGCAATTTGCATACTGGATACACCGTAGTACAGTGAATGGCATTTCCCTTGCAGGCCATGAAACTTTGAGCCACTTGGAATGTAAGAACTGCTACATAAGACTACTACTCATAGACTTCAGTTCTGCCTTCAGCACTGTCATCTCTCACAATCTGATAATGAAACTACAACAGTTGGGCATCCTCCCACTTATGTAACTGGATTCTAAGCTTCCTCACAGAAAGGCCTCAAAAGGTTTATGTGAGTGAAAACAGTTCCAAAAGCATAACCCTGAATACAGGGGTACCACAGGAAGTGCATCTTAAGTCCTCTCCTATTCACTTTACTGATATATGACTGCATGGCCAGCCACAAGTCTAATGAAATCATCAAATTTGCGAATGGCACCATGGTCATAGGGCTGGTCAGAGACGGAGAGGAGATGGCCTACAGGAATGAGATCAAACATCTGTTGGGCTGGTGTGACAAAAACAACTTGGCACTAAATCTCAGCAAGACTAATGAACTGATTGTGGATTTCAGAAGGTCTCAAGAACCACATCAACCTCTAGAGATGAAAGGGATGACAGTGGAAAGGTTCAAAAGTACAACGTTTCTGGGAGTACATAACATTGAGGACCTGTCCTGGTTAGTCCATGTATCTTACATGGTCAAAAAAATCTCAGCAACAATTGCACTTCCCAAGGAAACTGAGAAAGCCAAAACTATCGAAGACCATCCTCCAAACTTTTTACAGGGGTATCTTTGAAAGCGTCCTTACCAATAACATGACTTTCTGGTATGGGGGCTGCAACACCTCCAATCGTAAGGCTCTTATGCAAGTTGTAAGGGCAGCAGGTAGGAGATACAGAAGTATGCACTGTAGGACTTCTAGACTTAACAACAATTTCTTTCCTCTCCCCATCAGACTACTGAACTCTTGTGAAAAATGAGACAGGAGACTGTCAGTGCATACTTCCCCTCCTACCACATAGTTTTTCTATTTATCTGACTGTACAGATCCTTATATATCCAAGCTTTGTTGCACTATGAGTATTAAGCTTTTTCATGTGCAATAACTTACTGATGTGCATATTTAATGTTAGTTCACACCCTACCTTACCGCAAGACTCTATGAAGTGCAGTATTAATCACGCTGTGCAATATTCATGCTGACCATTCCATATGCTGTTTAGTTGTTATGTTATAGTAAGGTCATGTACATGTTTGTTACTCATTTCTATTTATATGTAAAGTGTGTCTGGTCATTATGTTATTATTTTATTTTATTTTTTTACTTTTATTTTAGTTTATGTTATTTTATTAATATTATTATTATTATTCTCTGTATGTATGTTTTTACTGGGAATGAAACATCGCAATTTCATTCATCTGCACTGTGGTGTAGTACTGAATGACAATAAAGTTTTCTTTGACTTTCCACAAATGCACATGGTTGTGGCTTTAATGATGGTGATGGGCAGCAGGCAGATGATGTAGTTGGCCAAATTGTAAATTATTCATAGATTCATAGGTGTTTACCAGGCTAATAAAAACAAAGGCCTTTTTAAGCCTAGCCATGTGTCAAAAATCTTTGAGAAGTTCTTGTACCTTTGATAAGTGTGTGGAGGGGCTTGGGATTAAATTTTTACAATCAGAGGCCTGAGAAATGAATCATTTACAGGCTGCCTGTGTCCATTAGAGGCATAGGTGCCAAACCAAGGATGAATTTCCTGTTCCTCATCCAATTGCCCAAGTGACACTTGAATTGGGTTAGGGAGGAAATCTTCTTCAAATGGATGGAGAACCTGTTCCAGAGAAGGGACATTCTCTGGGATACATACCTGTCTCTCCAGCAGATCCTATTTATATCACAGGCAAGGTCTTTAGAAAGGGAAATTCTTGTGCTGTTTGTTTTGCGGATATGCAGGAGTTCCCCAACAATGACTTCCTTTGACTTAAATGCCATACCTTTGTTTATGAGTTCCATAACATAGAATGATTTCCTCACTACTCTAGTCATGTGATTACTGTCTATGTGAGTCCCCAAGTCCCTGACTACCAGGTCAACTCTTAGGGGTGTGTTATCAATATGATAGTTACCAGGGATAGATGAATTCCCAAAGGATACGATTACGCATTTCTTGGCATTTAGTTTTAGTCCATGGCTCTGACACCAGACATTTGTCTCTGTCAGCCCTTACTGGAGAATGTTTGCATCAGTGAGGGATTCAATGAGAGCTCCTAATTTGCAATCGTCTGCAAATTTAGTCGGTCAGAGGCCACTGACATTGGCCTTGACTTCAGATATATAAATGCCAGAAAAGAGAGGTCCCAGAACTAATCCTTGAGGGGAATCCACTTGTGACTGGCCTCTTTGTAGAGTTGGACCCCCCCCAATTCTAACTTCCTGGGTCCTGTTTGTGAGGCAGCTAGCTACCCGTTGGGTGACATAAAGGTTTGTACCTAACCTCTTAAGCTTGTCAACAATGACCGAGTGGGGTATTGGGTGAAATCCCTTGGCCAGGTCAAGGAAAGCAGTGTGAACCATTTTTCCCTCATCCATTGCTTTGGTGACCTTCTCAAAGAAGTCCACCAGGTTGTGTAGGCATGATCTGTCCCTGCTGAAACCAAAATGGATTGAATCCAGTATCTGGAGGTTTCCTATGTCATCACTGATAATTTCCATGATAATTCTTTCCATGGCTTTGCATATGGGACTAGGGAGACTTATGGGTTGGTAGTTTCCAGGGTCTGTAGATGGTACACTTTTGTGCAGAGGGATGACTGTTGCTGTTCTCCATACATGAGGCATGAAGCCTGTTTGGAGGCTAAAACAGCAATTCAAGAGGGCCTGATAGGTCCTGTTTAATGCCACTTAGAAGACATCCGGAATATTGTCTGGGCCTATTGATGCAATGTTCTTGGCCTTAGAGAGAGTATTAAGGATGTGTTCCCTAGTGATAGCAGTGGGAGTTATATGTGATGTTATTTCCGGAGGGAAGGTTGAGGGGGAGAGAAGGTTAAATAGATGAATTTTTTGGCCAGTAGGTTTGCTATATGCTCTGGTTCAGTATAGGTGGCACCATTAACAACGAGTTCTGGAAACAATTGAGTATTGTCTTTGTGGTTGTGTACATAGCTAAAGAATGCTTTGTGGCTGTCCTTAGCCTGGGAGGCCACATTTACCTCAAATTTGGCTTTGGTAGACTTTATTTGTCCTCTGAGTTGTTTGTTTAGTTTGATGCGAGTGCTGTTATCCTGCTAGATGCTGCACCTCCTAATTTATGCCATGATTTTCTTTCATCTGTTATACAGCTGACTGATGCTGTGATCCCACCAGGGTAGTTTGCTTTTTGAGTTAGTTTGTATTCTTCCTGGTGTGTACAGCTGTCTCTAAGCAGCTATTAACAAGCTTGTATAAGGTTTCTGTTCTTGGTGTGTACAGCTGTCTCTAAGCAGCTATTAACAAGCTTGTATAAGGTTTCGGTGAACAGTTTCGCATAGACAGCAGTGTTCTCAGGGTTTATGGGGGCTTGGAATTTTGCCAGATTATCACTTAATAGTAGGAAGTTAGCCTTATAAAAGTTCCGGAATATTCCAGGGTTAGCTGGGCTTTCAGGTTTTATTTTTACTTCAAAGGAAACCATTCTGTGGTCTGACCTTACCAGAGAAGACATTACACTAGGGGGTGTGTGTAGCACTCTCTCATATTAGTGATGCCAGATCCAGTATTGTTGCATTCCTGATTGCTGTATTGACAATCTAGTAGAGGGAGTTTGTGTTTACAAAATCCAGAAATCTCTATGATTGTACATTTGGTGTCATATATGATTCCCAGTTAATACTGGGTGTGATGTCCCTGCACTCACCCAGTAATCAAGGAGCCTCAACCCTCACCACTGGCAACAGCTAGGAGACGTAAACACTGGGAGGATGACAAGTACACCGACAGTGAAGTGCAATTTCCCTTAAGAGCACACAGAGATCACAATCAGTCTGGGGCTGGTTTCTCCCTCTTTCTCCAGATCATTAATAAGACTCCCCACTGGCACAGCTATAGGGTTAAGATCTCAGCTGAGGGGCCAAGCCAAGACCTTCAGCACCCTCTCTGTCCAACCAGTGCTTCGTGTTCCTGCTCAAGTAGCTGACACACACACACACTTTGAGATTTGGTTTATATACAAATGCACACACACACACACACACACACACACACACACACACACACACACACACACACACACACACACACACACACACACACACACACACACACACACACCTGGGGAAAGGTGACACAGGTTTACTAGCTATGCCCCCTTCTGCCCACTTACAAAGGGTGTCCAATATTACTGCCTAATGTTACTATTATCCAAATGGTAGTCTGATCAAGACTTGCAAAGCTATTTAGGAGTGGCCTGTACAGTGTCACTAAATACATGTGCAAGTACTCTCAGAGCTTAAATATTTCTCACCAATATCAGCCACAAAGATAGGTTTAAATATGTTTAATAATAAATAATAAAAGAACAAGACAATACTCAGGAAAGAAACACAGTTACTTCAGAGTTCAAAATCACAGGAAATATTTTAATATTTTAAAACAACATTGCAGGACATGATGACCTAATATAACCACTCTTCTGTTCTCTCCTCACTCCATGAATTACAGCAACTATTGTCCAAACGTTTCAAATTTATCAGCAGTTCTGCTCACAATGGAAAACTCCAGGAAAACAAAAAATATATAGTAAAATGCAAAAATGTATTCTAGCGCCTCAGTGTAACCACCTTCAATGAATAGCACAAGTACAAAAACACACCCTTCTTATACATCCATAAATTACATTCAATTAATTAAACAATTAATCTAGTTACTTAAAATTATTCATTTAAAGCAAACACTTCCAATTCAGCTCATTATTTAAGCCTCTAGGTAATAAGTTTTATAATTTAAAATATATATGCTTTCCTTATACATCAATTTTTGTTTTAATACATTTTCATTCTTCTCAATACACTCAACCTTTTCTAAAATGGTACCATATAACAAACTTTCATCACTATTATGATATTTTTTAAAATGTGAGGATATTATTTTCTCTTCCCTTTGATTTTCACATCCTCAAATGTTCCATAAATCTAGTCCTGAATTTTCTCTTAGTTTCCCCTATGTAATATAATTCACAAGGGCATTTCAGTGCATATAGCACCCCTTTACTTTCACATGTGTATATCCCCCTTGACTTAAAATTAACTTAATTAATTTTGTTCACTGTATTAATAACATGTGAACACATGCTACATTTATTACACTGGAAAGTGCCATATTGCAATAAAGGCCTACCAATATTTACTACTGGTCTAACAAAGCTGCCATGGATTACCATGTCCCTTATATTTTTACCTCTCTTAAATAGAAATAGGGCTATTTTGGCAAAATAGTGGACAAAAATTAATCCTGCAACAGATATTCCCAATAATATTTAATCATGTCCACTAATGGCCAACTCTTAATATTATAAACAGAGACATAATATATGGAATCCTTTGCTTCTTGATCTTTCACAGTATTGCTTCGACAATCTACTGTCCTTATTTTCTTCCTTCTATTTCCATATCTTCCCTCAAATACTTCATTTTTAGCTGTCTCTATATACTTTAAATCATATCCCCTTCTTTTAAACATATTCACTGTTTGTTCTACTTCTTTTTCTAAATTAACTTCATTATTACATAACTTAGATAAACTAAATAATTCCCCATATGGCAAAGGATACATGACATGAGGAGAGTGACAGCTACTTGCATAAAGATATTCCCCTGGATTCACGAATCCTCCGTGTAAGACTTAATAAGTCTTACTCGGAGGCTGCAGTTGAACGGTTTGATGTCAGCGTGCCATGAATATTCATGAGGGCACGCTGACTCAACCGTAACTCTTACATGGACTGAGTAGGAAAGCAGGGGGTGTGTCCGACTGCCAAGCAGTCTAAATGTGCACGCCCCTGCAAGGTTTTAAAAAGCACAATGTCAACACACAAGAGCGAGTTCGCTCAAATGTACTTGCACCCAACACCACACTCCCTGACACTGTAAACCCCCATCACACTTCTATAAAGTAAATAATTAAATTTTTTTTTTAAATCCACAATATAGCTGCCCGTATTTGTGCGTGTGTGCACGGGTGTGCCCATTGCTTAGCTAGAGTTAGCAATTCTGACATGGAAGAGCATAAGAAAGAATGTTTATGCAAATCACACCAAATTGCAATAGCGTAATGGTAGAGCATATGTATAAAGAGAAGGCATTCACGGTTCGATTCCCACCACTCCCCTTCTTATCTATGTTTTAAATCAGTATTTGAAATAATACCAGACATATATGATTAAAATTTTATTAAAAGCAGTGACATGGCCAATGTATCAGTGAACAAAATATATATTTTTAAAGGACCCAGATATATAATAGCCTGCTGTTAAGCAACGTTTAACACAGCTAAACACAGGTGCCCATAGTTTAATAGCGCTTTACCCATCCAAACAGAGGTGCCCATAGTTTAATAGCACTGTACCCTGCTAAACAGAGTTGCCCATAGTTTAACAGCGCTTCACCCAGCTAAACAGAGTTGCCTATAGTGTAATAGTGCTTTACCCAGTGCAATACAGTTGTCCAAAGTTTAAAAGCGCTTTACGCAGCACAATGTGTTTGTGCAGACGTGCGCGCCGTGCCAACCAGGGCACCGGGGAGCAACATAGAGCTAAGTTGCTTAAACGCAGCCACACCCCCTAGCCTGTCTAGACAATATTAAAATAAAAGAGTGACAAAGTTCGAACCTAGGACCCTTTGCATCATAATCAACATACAGAACGACTAAGCCACGACAACATAGGGGAAGCAGCCACTATTAACATTCATAAACTTATGAATGGTAATTTAACCATTACTAAACAGGTCTGCAGTCAGCCGAGAATGTTACAAAATGGCCAAATCACAAAAAAGTGAGGGAAATGCGGCATATTTAAGCCCCATAGGCGGGAATACTCGCCATAACTGATTGTAGCTCACATTTGCAGTCAGAATGGCAGGTGCAGGAGAGGGTTCATGCTTCTGAGCGCAATGTTGGGGCATCGAGGAGTCCAAATACATGGTTTGGCTCCTTGTCCACCGTCATGAGACAAGACTCCTGCAGGGCCAGTTCCAAGGGATGGAGTACAAGGCAGAGGCTTGGAACTGGTTAGCTCGTGACCTCACCAGTGCCACATGTGTTCCTTGGACTGGTGAGCAAGTCCATCATCACCATGCAGACCTGAAGAGACGAAAGCAGGACTGCCTGAACCAGTGGATACAGGAGGACCGTAGGATGCAGAATGCCCCACAACTGAGTATGTAGCCATGGAATGCAGTATGTAAGAATTGATAATGGAGTATGTATAATGGATAGATATGTCTCAATATCCCTTCATTTACTTTACAGCTGCAGGTGACCATGCTGCGAATCAGCAAGCCTATGCTGATAGGCTGCTAAGGCTGTGCCACCAGGCAGGTTAGTGATTATTCTGCATGTATTGTTATATAAAATATGGGAGAGAGCATGAAAAAAAAGTGTTGTAGTCCAATAAAACAGCCATAGAATTGCCTGAATAAGTCCTCTGCATGTACTGTCAGATAAAAACATCAGAGAGGCAGAAAAGGAGTGTAGTAACCCATTAAGAAAGGTAACATATGTCTGGAATAATATCCCTGCAGGCACTGTCATATAACATAAGTGAGTGAGCCTGAAAAAAGATTGTTCTAGCCTATTAGTAAAGGTATAATATGTCTTGAACATGTCTGCCATAAACACAGTTAAAACAAATAAAGGAGTGAGCCTGTGGAAAAGTGTGCAATGTCATTAATAAAGGTCTAAAACCCAGAGTGTGTCTGTGTCACAGAGTCTGAAATGTTGTTGTACCCTTGTGTTATACAAACAGTACTGTTTGAAAATGTGCTGGCAACCCAGAGTTATGCAGTCCCATATAAAGTGGGTGATGGAAGTGCTAGTAGCTGTGAAACATATATACAGTCCACAATAGTCAGTTACTGGCTGGCATAAATAAGTAAACCTGGCACACGTGTAGCATGTGATTATTCACCAGAAATGTGAGTGTGTGTCAAGAAATGCAGGGTTCTGTACAAATTGAAGTGAAAATGTCATGTGAAAACATCCCAGATATGTAGATAAAGAAATATAAATGCAAACAAGAAATATGTAGCAGTAACATCTGCATCCTGGACAGTTAGTATGTCAGATATAGGTCAAGCATATATTGAGCTAGCCAAACCCATGACACAACCTAATGTATGGTGGCAAGTGTAATAATACAGGTAGGGGATATACACTTGCAGTCACTGGGAATGTAGTGTAAACTAAAAGATATTTATAAGATGTTAACCGAGGTTTTTTCTACACCCTACCGTATGTGCATAAACCATCTAATTCCACACCTCAATGGGTATGTGTAATCTTAAATATTTGTTGGGACATATATTCTATTGTTTTATAAATATTTGCACTGATGTTGATGCATGTGCCCTGTTCAAACGCCACGTTCATGGTGGCCTGTTGCTACCAAACATCCCTGCATGCTGTTGGAATATCCACTGTTGTTCAATATATGCATGTGTTATGCTTGCTGTTCAACTGTTGGAACCTTGGTGTGTTGGGTTAATGGGAATATTACTGCATGCTGTCACAACTAATCTGGAATGCTGCTGTTTATGTTGTAATTAAACACACCTAATCACAGAATGTATGGGAAGGCCAGTCCCAGTGGACCCACATGTCCCTCCTCAGTTGGCGAGTGCACCTGGCACCAGCGGCTCTGGTGCCCAGCCTGGGCTCCCCTCCTCCACTGGTCCTGTGCCACCTTCGGGTGGAAGCGCTGCAGGGGATGGGGCTCGTCCCCCCCATGCAAGTGTAGGCGGAGGAGGGCCACCTGTCACCCTTGCTAGGGTCCGGGCTGTGGTGCGTAGGGAGATCCAGCGTTCAGTCGCTGATCCCCTATGCCAGCTTGAGGGGAGAGTGGCGCATCTCTTGGGTGAGCCTGCCCGTCCTACACAGCCCTCAGCATAGCCACCCTCGGGGTTGTAAAGGTGCAGTGGTTACTGCCCATGGGTGGGGATCTCAGTTCCACTGTTACCATCTGTGGGCTCATGGGCTTGCGATTTCCAAACATCCTTCCCTGTCAATTGTGTTCACCCACCCCATGTGTCAAACTCTGCCCCTGTATGTGTCTTGTTTGTCTTGTCTGTTTACCTCCCCAACCTACCTCCCCAAATATACCTACTTCCTCAACCTCACATTCCACTCTCACCTGAAAAAAAATTAAAAAAGGGCAATCTGTTCCCACAAAACAATTACGCCCCATACATAGCTGCCCAGTTCGCACACATGTCCGCTGGACATGTAAACTGATAATTCTAATTGGCAGTACAACATATTTTGTTGTCCTCACCCCTCTCTCAGGGGTGGAAGGTTTCAAATTTCACACCAAATTTCAAACATATGCACAGCTGTTGCTGGTAAAGAAATGGGCAGCTATGGACCTTCCCTACACCCATCCTGCACATCCTGAGCTGGTTTCCCTACTGTCTTTCCCTCTTTGTGCCCCCTTTTTCACCACTTTCCTATCTCCCCATTTTCTTTTCTTTAAAATAAATTAGTGCGGGGTTAGCGGGAGTAAGCACTTTTAAGCAGTAGTTAGCGGGGGTGCGCAAGTGTGAGCTTGTGTGCGCTTAGCTAAGCATTGCTAAACATTGCGCAAACCCGAGCAAACCCACTTACAACTGCTTAAAAGTGCCTTAGTCACTCTGTATGACAACGACCTTGTACTGCTCAGCAGCAAAATAAAAAACCTTGTCAGTCTCAAACCCAGGACCTTGAACTCTCCCATCTGCATGAAGTACCACTACACCACAGCAGATATACAATAACTTAGTGCTGAAAGCAATATATCATGCATTACCATGAGTGAATGTAAAGGGAAAATAGGAATGGCATAACACAAATCTTGTTCTGTGGGCCTTAACTAGCAGGTGTTGTGGAATTGCATGACATGACTGTGAAAAGAGAATTAGCCATGCTAGTAGGGAATAATGTTACAGTAGCACCTTACAAACCCCACACAGTATCAGAGCAGGATAAACACTGGCATATTTGCATAGGTCACAGGCCAGACCTCCCAACAGTGACTGATCTACAGTGATGACCCTGATTTGTAAACAAATGTTAGCTGTCCCCTCTGACTCCCTGTGAAATGTACTAACAGTAGGCAGAAAGGTGGGGAATCTCACTTAATGACAAATGTCAATAAGTGAGAGTAGACACTGCTTGCACGTCAGAAAAGGTGTAGTAATACATATGCTCTGAATCCCCCAAAGTCTGAACTGCAAAATGTCTGAAATATATCACAGGTGTATCCCAGTTATATGTACCTTTCCCTGAGGCTGTTCAAATATATACCTGAGAGTATCTGAGGCCCGGAAGAGTCAGAAACACACAGGCATATCAGCTAGTCTGCTGTTACACACTCTGCAAATAGCTGTAGAATGAATCCCACAAGCATGCCCTTATGTAGAAGTACAACACAGAGATATCAAAGGATGTAGCCATGAACTGCTAGCAACCACCTGTGACAATGCCATTGTTCAGGTGCTGAAAAGACTGCTGTGGTGCACAGTCAAAGAATACTAGGCTGACCTCTGTCTACCATCTAGATATGTCCACAGGTGGGAGCTACTCAGACAGACTACTAGCCTTTATAGACTTACAGGTACACAGCAACTCTGCATGTTCAGAAAGATAAACATCACACGATAATAAATAATGCAGTCTGCACTTCTGCACCCCTACCCAAAGGTACCATATACCCATGTAGTCAGGCACAATCAAGGGTGTAGGTAAGCATACACAGTAGTGAAATATGTCTAGTTGTCCTGAGCAGACTGTGCTAATGTCAACACAAGCAAACCACAAACTGTTCAGAAGTGAGTAACGTACTAATGACGGTGTAGCAGTTCACAAACAGTGCATGTGCCTGTTATTCATAACTGGTAGTACAACATACTTAGTTGTCCTCACCCCTCTATCAGGGGTGGAAGGTTTTAAAAATCCCTCCTGATGTATTGCATATGCACAGCTGTTGCTGGTAAAGAAATGGGCAGCTATGGACCCTCTCCACACCCATCCTGTACATCCCAAGCTGGTTTCCCTACTGTCTTCCCCTCTTTGTGCACCCTTTATCACCACATTCCTATCTCCCCATTTACTTTTCTGTCAAAGAAATGAGTGCAGGGGTTAGTGGGAGTGAGCACTTGTAAACAGTAGTAAGCAGGTTTGCACCAGTGTGCGCATGTGTGCACTTAGCTTAGCATTGCTAAGATATGATAAGCTAAGCCAAGCCTGGCTTAGTATTGCTAAAATAAAATAAGCTAAGCTAAGCTTAGCTTAGCATCGCTAAGCATCATGCAAACCTGCGCAAACCTGCTTACAACTGCTTAAAAGTGACTTAGTCACTCTGTATGACAGGGCCCTTGTACTGCTCAGCAACAAAATAAAACACCCTTGTCAGTCTCAAACCCTACACCTTGGACTCCCCAGTCTGCATGACGTACCTCTAAGCCACAGCAGATATACAATAACTTGGTTCTGAAAGAAATATAACATGCATTACAATGAGTGAATGTAAAGGGAAAATAGGAAAGCCACAGGAATACATTGCAATAACTACTGTTGTATGCCAGTTAATTCTCTAATTCAAAAAGAAAGTACATACTTCCATGTATCCAGTGTTAGCATTAGGAGGTGTGAGTAAACATACACACTGAGAAGAGTGTGCTGGAAGAAGCAACAGTCAGGTTTCAGTACAACATGCATTTCACTGGCTACAACCCAGCTTCAGATATGAGATATATACCAACCTTCTGACTGAAATAACAGTGTCCACAGCAAACAAGCATGGTCCCCACCTTGCAAAACTGAAAGGGCTACGCCTACCTAACCTATCATTTTATAGCAGTGTCCTGAAATCACAGTGAGAATTGCAATTACCACACAGCAGGCTGCATGCAATTATTAAATGGTGGCCACCAATTGATGCAGAGGCCATCACATGCACATGTGCAGATACCTAGAAAAGCAGCCTGTATCTGCTGTCCACACATGCAATAATATCATTGCAACAACTGGGAGAGAGAGAGAGAGAGCACGAGAGAGAGACAGACAGAGACAGACAGACACAAACAGGCAGAAGGAGACAGACGCTGAAAACAAACAGCAACACACATAGGAAAGAAAACCAAAAAAATATATAAACAATAAAAAAACAACACCTACAACAGACAGAGGTAAGGAATACAAAGGTAAGGTATGTAACAGATATGTATTTGGTGACATCCGAAAGATGTGTCTGAAGGGTACTCTACATGCTGTGAATCATCCATATGTGGCAGCAGTCTGTATCTATATGTACATGTACATTTGCATAGGGCAAGGGACATACTGCAACTGTTAGTGAAGGCTGGACATAAGTATGTTGTTGAATGCTGCTATGTGCACATATGTATGTAGGTTGTAGTGTGTGACATTGCAGAAAGCAAGCGGTGCCAGTATATGTCATGTGGTGTTAAACACTGTGGGACTGAGCTACAGGCAGAGAGGCCTGCAACAGTTATACGGCCTGAGGACAGCAGAATGCATTCTGCACAACATTGAGCAATAGTATTACATAACTGTATGTCTCACAACTGTTGCATAACTGACATCCCCACCATGAAAGGTGGGCAGTATATGTGCCTATATGTGCAGCTATATTTACAGCAATGGATGTTTACATGTATGTGTATATATACATATATATGTGTGTATAGATATATAGATAGATATATGGATATATTTAGATATATATGGATATATATAGATATATATAGATATATATGGATATATGTAGATATATATATATATATATGGATATATATGGATATATATATATAGATATAGATATATATAGATATGTATGGATATGCATGGATATGTATAGATATGTATAGATATGTATAGATATGTATAGATATGTATATATGTATGTATGTGTGATATATATATATATATATATATATATATATATATATATATATATATATATATATATATAAAAGAGAGAGTGAGGGAGACACGGGGTCATATGTACTGCAACAGGTGCCTGTTGTCCAAGGCATGGACTGAACACCACTGTTGATACCGCAGTGCCATACCCCATTCCAAAACACCTTATGCAGTAACTGCCACATAGGTGGTAGCCTGCCTAACACTGGTGGTGTCAGAAGGGTACATGGGACACAGGTGGACAGTAGGCTCCCCTTTGATAATCACAGTGACAACAGTAGTAATGTAATCTGTCTACATTGTACGTGTCATCACAAAAGGTGTGTCATCTAGCGAAATATAGGTCGGTGTTCCCCTCTACTCATCACAATGTCCCATGTGGTATGTACCTCACATGACAACTACAGCAAGTGGAAAGGCCACAGACATACCTAACAAAGAGTAATACTGCCCTCAAACACATGCCGTATGCAGACTGACTCACACACCACAGCTAGAGTGCATTGCATACCGCCCACCCAGAGGTTACCACTGCCGGACATACAGAGGTATGTCACACCCATAGCAGTCGGCCAACCACCATGACAACACCTCACAATCCCTCCAGGCTACATGACCTATGGCCCTAATCCTTGTCACCTCACTAAACAGCACATGCTGGAGGTACAGGTTCCTATCCACAAATATGCCATACTCTGGACTAAACCACCCAGCATGAACAAACAAGGCTCCTCATTAGCAGATGTCATACATACCCCTGATGATTGTTTTGGAGATAGGTAATATGCCCTGGGAGTCACCTCTGTGTATCCAGTTAACAGGAGCAATTGAAATCACATTACATGTGTGTCAAAGGCCAGGGTAGCATATGGCTAGGCTACTCTAGGCCCTAGGGCCAATAGCGTATTACCTACTTATGACACAATGCACACACACATGTACTCAGTGCAATACCTGCTATGTGAGGTGGAATGAGTGTGACAGTGACTGTGTGCAAGGTTTGTAAAGGTGTGCTAGCTTAGTGTGAGGTTGTGTCTGTCATGGTAGTTTGTGTCCTAGGTGTGAGGCCGGAGAAAGATGTGTCAGTTATTGGGATGCAGACATAGTAGGATGGCATATGTTGTGACGTAGTTCCTTGTGTATGACTGTGGTGTCCCAATGTAGGCCGAAGCAATACATGTCTGCTCAGTAAGTGGCACTGCTGGTGACTCCAGCTCACATATGAACTGTTGTTCTCCCTGAAGCTGTAGGCCTAAACAGCACAGTATGGTGTATGTTCACAGTCCCTGGTAACACTGTCTTGTGTGTTTCCTATAGTCTGCACAGATTACATACCACAGACATAGGTATCTGTAAGTAGGGGCACATAGTACTATAAGGTACACAAGTAATGCTCATCTGTGTCGGCATACATCTGCGTGTTGTATGTATGTCCGATGTGTGTTTAATGATGCCTGTACCATGCCTGCAATGACATGTGTGTTACAGGGTATGTGTGTGTACCTAGCAACATGTATACTCTGTTACAGCAGTATGCCAGCTATATCAACAACCATGCACATATGTCAGGTAGGGGTATGGCATCAAAGACTAGGGTGGTTTACTGGTAATACTGTAAATGTACATGACATTCATTGCATTGGATGACATATTTCTTCATGCATTAGCTTGATATATACCCCCGGGGCGAGGTTATGCATTGTATCCCAAACAGTGTGCCGACTACTGGTGTATACTGGTGTGTTATATGGAGTGTTGCAGGCACTGTCAGCCAGTTGTGGGCTGAGCACTGATATGTGGTATTGAATGTGTGTATCCCCTGATAGACAGATAGATGCTGTATATGGCACTTAAGTGATATCTGTACTTCATAATGTTAAGTGTGCCACATGACATGCTCACACATATCGTTTAATTGTCTTCAAGGGTTATGGCTCATCAACGAAACCCATCGTATTCAACTTCAGAGCAGGAAATTCTGAACAGCCTGGTGCAGCACTATAACCTGCTTTTTTCCAGGGCCAGCCAGCACCAGCATGACCGTACTGCACTGAGGCAAGACCTTGTTCGCCAGGTAAATGACATAGGCATGCATAACCGGACATATGAGCACGTATGCCATCACTGCAGTGATTTAATTAGACATGTCCGGCGGCATGCATCTGATATCCATAGGCAACAGCTTGCCACAGGTGGTGGGGCGGCCATACATCCCCCCCTCACCAGAGTGGAGGAGCTGCTCCTAAGCGTGGTGGCTCCTGGCCTACAGCAGCAACAGCATCACACATGTGTCATCATGGAGGCCATAGCCACCCAGCAGGATGACATGGAGCATGCAGGTAATACGCCCTAGCTGTAGACTACCATTACCTGTATTGTTAGAATATGCAGATGTGAGATGTGTACTGTGTGTTTAGCAGTTGTGCTGCCTAACGTGTGCAATACTGATATTTGGAATAGTATCCGTACACCTGTGACTGTTGACTGTTGTTCCACTGTCGTTTAGCACACTCACAGTAGCAAAGCCACAGTTGTGGCCACTGACAAACTGTGTCATATTCTTCTAGGTCCCTCTGGTGTGACAGCAGGGCAGAAAATACATGCTGGTGAGAGTGTTAACACTTTAATATTGGTAATGAAATGTGCATGTCATAGGTGAGGTGTAGGCCATGTACATGTAACACACCTATGCATAATGCATGCTGTGCATGTTTGCTGTGAGACATCAATCATCTCAGTAAAGTCAGTAGCTGCCTCATTCACTTGAAATGCAGCAGACACAATTGTGGCGACACTGTACTGCACATTGGATATGCATAGTTGCTACAGCTGTACACAACAGAACACATTTATCATACGCAGTACAAGAAAACATGCTACATTTGGCATTACCACACACCCGCTGTAAGGTCACACTTCAGGCTGTGATTCTGGTTCCAGCCGAAACCAGTCTGGTTGTTTGTTGTTTTAATGTCTTCTACATTTATTTAATAAATTTTGCTTCAGATAACAGTTTGGTGGCTCACTCTATGTTTGTTTTGAATTTTTGCCTTGAGCCGTGCAATTGCTCTCGCACAGGAGGTCCGTTTTTGATGTCACACTTCAATATCCCACATGTCATGCACACACACACACACGTGATGTACCTCAGGGGTAGAGGCCTATCATGGGGCTGTGCAACACTCTGCAACACATAGCACAGTCATGTTAGGCAATGCTCCCAATTGGGCACCTCACACACCCATGTACAAGGTGGCTGTGTAATTGTGAATGTAGTCACGGCACTGCAGTTCAGGTACAGCATGCTAGGCGGTGGTCTTGCACACATTAGTAGCTATGAGTGACCACAAGATGCATGTTGATGATGGCACAGGGTACTACACCCCATCCAGTTACAGTGACCACAGTACTACTCATAGCAGTCATTGCTTTGCACCTCAGTGTTGTGTGTGTGCAAACATATGCACCTATACACAATATGCATAGCATGTTGTCTGTGTGCTTACATATGCCAGTATACACAATATGCACAGCAGTCACCATCCACACAAAGTGTCACATATATGTCCTGGAATGCTAGTGGGTGTATAGGTCATTTGACACACATTGGGTATGTGTGGTGTTTAATGTTGCAGTTGTGTAGCATGCCATGCCATGTCTGGCACCCACATATCTGCAATATGTCCCACACTCAACATAACCACTGTACACTGGCCATGTCGGCCATTGGGATTCCTTCACATCAACATGCACCGCACATCCCATGTGTGTACATAGCATGCATGTGCTACACCCGTGCCCACTATTATCTGCTATGGACACAGACACTGCACTCAGACATGGATATCTATGTGTCACAGAGATAACACATGCAGCCATGGCATTTATACTTGTGAGTGATGGTGCACAGGGCATTGCAGAGCTGATAATACCTGCACAGCGATGTTGTGTCCATGTACACATTGTGTTCCAGGGTGTAGCCAATCACTGAACAACTACACAGTTGCATCAAAGCCATGTATACTGCCATTTAATAGGGGCATCTACACTTGCACTGCATGGTCTTGTGCAACACATATTCTGCATGCTGACACGTGTGTCGTGACTGTCTACCTTGTGATACTGACACCCACCTTCACCCACTATAGAGTATGTGTTGGATTACTGGTATGTGTGTGCATGTGCTGTAGTGAAGTGTGTATTAGTGTTCATGTGTGCATGTGTTCATATATGCATATGTCCATGTGTCCATGTGTCCATGTGTCCATGTGTGCATGTGTTCATGTGCTCATATGTGCATGTGTGCATGTGTGCATGTGTGCATGTGTTCATGTGCTCATGTGTCCATGTGTGCATGTGTGCATGTGTGCATGTGCAGACCGTAAAGTGTGTTTCCTGTCTTCCTCTCACGGGTGCTGAGTTAGGGGTTGGTGAAAGCAGCAGGCAACCTGAAGCCACTGCCACAAATAGTGGTGATGATGTCACATGTATTTTGGCACAGGAAGATTTGACAGGGTCTGTCATTGGTCCGCCAATCGACAGTACACAGCATTCAACCCCATCTATGCGCACACTCATACTGTCAATACATCCCTCACCACCAATGGCCATAGGTGAGGGACAGCATTCAGTTGGCATTGACCAGGAGAGTGTGGTACCCATGGCACTTGCATCCCCTCACAGCAGCCATAGCCATAGACCCGGAACGGTACCACATAGGCGGAAGTCCAGGGGTTCTCGGGGGAGCCCCACTGGTTGTATTGCCCCTGGCAGTCTATGACAACCAGTATGTTCCGGGCTGTAATGCAGGCTCAGGCATGTATGGAATGGTACACCAGGCAGGGACTTAGGGTGCAGAGGGCACATTACACCGCTATCAATGACAGCATCCGTGACCTTGCCGGTGTCATCCGGACTTACACCGAGATCATTGATAGACATTGGGGGAGACATTAGATGCCCTCCACAACATGCCTTCCATGAGCCAGGACCATGCGGGACGGTTGCAACGTCGACGTGGATGCATGCCAGCAACAGCAACAGCTGGCAGTGGTCGTGGATGGCCCACAGTTCACAGCCGCTCCCGTAGTGGCAGTACCAGCCCCAGCAATGCTGGGGCTGGCCTGTCCATTGACCGTCCCAGTAGACCACGTGCACGTGGCTCTGGCCAGTCCCAGCAGGGACATGGGTCCAGTCATCATACCTCTGCCTCTGATGACAGTACCCAGTCAGGGTTGGTACCCGATACTGTCCATAGCACCCCTGCCAGGCACAGGTACTGTGTTCATGGCCAGAGACAGTAATCTGTACAGCCTAGCAGGTACAGTCTGTGGCTGTCCCACAAACTACTGTATATGGCAGCCACATTGTGGAGCTGTGTGCATGCAGACACACACATATTAACCAAACAACTAGGGCTTACACATACACACACACACATTACATCAACATTGGCCCATGCTGTACTGTTGTCCCTCACACACACACACACACACACACACACACACACACACACACACACACACACACACACACACACACACACACACACACACACACACACACACACACACACACACACATGTCAATTGAATGGGTCAATGTCAGGCTCTGGCAAACAACAAAATGCCCTGTGCATATGATACCTGTGTCGCCTCCTGTCATCTGCATCATTGAGGAAGGGACAGGCTAACATGGTGCTGATGCACAGGGTGACACTATAGCAGTGTAGCAATAATAGCAAGTTGTCAACAAGAAAGTGTAACTACATCCTTGTAGGTATATCTGAGCAGACATTATGCATCAAAGCTCTGATTGTCAATGTAGCATTGTTTACACCACTGTTAGGTCTGAGTATGTATTGTCCACCCATGTGCCACTTGGCTGAAGTGTAATGTGTTGCCAGGATGTGTTAGTGAGTGGACAGTATGTGTGTGATGTGTGCAGTACAGTTTAGCAAGTGTACATCTGTGAACATGGTGGGTGCGCACTGTCTGGCTGTATGTGCATAGTGGACACATGGGACGTGTGGCATACCCTGTTGTACACATTGTTAACATCTCATAGTATCTTTCAATGGCCAGTATGCATTCTACTACAGTTATGTACTAACATAGGTAGATGTGTGTATGACATGGGTTGACACTATGCTGTGGGTGATACCGTTAATATCTGTCAATGATTTGCGGTCTGGTAGTATACACAACCTCAACAGCATGACTATAAGCAATCATTGGATGATGTCCTGACAAATAACACACAGTAATAGGGTACCCAGTAACAATTGGATCCTTCCGGTGCTACACTATAACAATAACCAGTGGTAATGACCGCCACCCATTCCTGTGACCACACCTGTTTGCCATATAGCCCCCTTAGGTACATGCAGACACACTTGGGGTGTGTCCATCCAAATCTAGAAATGCATGGATTGGTCTACAATGCATTCCCTGGATGGGATGCATATCCTACACAAGGGTATCATACAGACAGATACCTGTTGTCTGATACATGCTGTATAGCATTAAGCCGACTATGGCATAGTCATCCTCATGTACTATACATACTATCCCGTCAGTACCACACAGGTGGTAGCCCTCAACATGTATATTGGGTACCTATGTGTACATACAGCCTCATGTTATGTCATGTGTCCCTTGGTATCCACATATCCATAGGTATTGTGGAGTCCTAAGGTGTATCACATAAGACATTAGAGGCCTGAATGCATATCCACAAGTCAGTCATACACCTATAAAGACTGTCCATTCTTGGCAGTCTTTGTTGTGTATGACCATGTCTGACATATACCCCAGGCATATACCCTCATTCACCCTACTCTTAAGTAACTGTCATGGGTGTGTGTGCCACAGATGACCTTGGCCACAGAACACAACAGTGGACGGCCTTGTCACATACATACATATTTAACCTACGATCTGAGAAGCAGTGGCACAACCTGTCAATGGAAACAAATGTATTCATGTAGTATGCAGGCTTCACACCTATGTACTGATTGAGGGGACATGTACACATATATATTTGCCATGCAGATACCTGATGTGTGCAATGCACTTACTGTTGTAATCATACTATGTCATACCATAGTAAAAGCAAAACCCACACTGCATTGCCCAACACACAGTCAGCATTTGCAGGATTCAAACCCCTAACTAACTATGTTATGATACTAGAGAGAGATGCATTAACACGGTGCACTATTTGCTTTACTGGCTGGTTTCCCTTCTCCTGCTGTATTTGAAGGATGGTGACATCATCAGACTTTCCAAAGAGGAATGTACCTCTGTTAGTGTGTTTTCCCAGTCTACAAAATGTGCACTCCTCTCAAAGAAAACTGCATGCACACACAGTCAGCAATTGCAGGATTCAAACCCTTACCTAACTAAATTATGATACTACAGGGAGACACATTAACATGGCGTGCTATTTGCTTTACTGTCTGGCATTCCTTCTCCTGCTGTATTTGTAGGATAGTGACATCATCAGACTTTCCAAAGAGGAATGTACCTCTTTTAGTGAGTTTTCCCAGTCTCCAAAAAAGGGACGCCTCTCAAAGGAAACTGCACACATACACACACTCACTGGTTGCAGGATTCAAACCCCTATCTAACTATGCTATGATACTAGAGAGAGATGCATTAACATGGTGTGCTATTTGCTTTACTGGCTGGTTTCCCTTCTCCTGCTGTATTTATAGGATGGTGACATCATCAGACTGGACATGGTGATGTGTGTACACTTTGTTTTCTGCCATTCCAGGAATGGTCCATGTGGGTCAGCAGTTGTCAACAGCTTGAACAAGACCTCAGATTCCTTACCTTGTGTGATCTATCTGTGGACACATTGACATTCCGTCATATGTCAACACATATTTATGCACAGCTTGTTGGTTTTGTGGATACTACATGTGTCTGGGATGTTGATAAAGGGCTATTCAAAGTCTATGTGACACAGGTGTAGATGTGTTCATTGATGTATGTCCTGGGTGGCTGCCTTGCAAACAGTACTAGCATGTTTGGGAACCATGATCCGCACATGAACATACCACAGTTGGTAGGGTTCTGTGTATGTCAGCTTCCAATAGCTCTGTTTATGACTGCAACCATGATGGACTCCATGACCTTGCAGATCAGACTTCATAGGCGTACTGGACTTGACTTCCCATGGTGTGTTGTGCACCAACACTTGTGGGGAGTGCCATATGTAGCTGTGACACATTCAACGGTTCCACATCCTGTGTAGGGGGTGAGGCTCAGCTGACTGTTCAGGTGTATGATCTGTTTGTTCTGTAGTTTGTGCATGACGCATATTGGGAATCAATGTATTCCACTTGCTGCCATGCTTTTGGCAGTGGGGGTAGCTGCTCATCCATTCTACATGTGATATCTCCTGGTATGATGATATGGACTATTGTCAGTGGGAGGTGGGTATGTACATATGGGCCTGTTTGTCATGATGTCGGCCTTGTCACTCAGGTGCAGTTGGCCCTAACTCAGGACATATATGGGTGTACATTGCTATTTATGACATAGCTGAAGGAGGTGCCATGATTCAGTCTGGACTCCTTCTCAGCTACTCTTTACAAAACACGAACGAACATGAGCACTAATCCCTGTTATACTCTTTTACATGCTTAACACCCTACTGATCCTTTGTGATCAGGCTACAGAGTATGTCATGATAATACCCTGGCATGTCCAGGGGTCAGTTTCGTGTGTACTCTCCAATCCAGCTGGTGGATATTGTGATATTGACACAATGTCACATCTGCCTCATGTACACAGACAACCCTCTCCTCCTCCCGACAAACTCAGATATATGTGTGAGATGCACCTATATAGACATACAGGGTGCTGAACTCTCTCGACCCATGACTGGCACAGTCTATCAGGTGGTGAAAGTAACCACACACACCATATATCAGTCTTACATATCCTCTAGCAACAGCACTCAATCCACATTATCACACATAGACATACTCGGATGCTGTAAATGTACTCTACCTAAGCAGCAGAGACCTCCAAAGCAGACACACACACACCTGCTACCCCACTACAATACCCACATATCACTTAGTTACAATGTCAGTGTGCCACACAGTCACTGCCCTTCAGGCTAAACAACACACCTAATACACTTGTAATAGGTGACACTTATTGTCAGACACACTGACGTACTACTCACCGGCCCTAACAAGGGGATAGTCACTTTGGGCTGTCTGTTGGGTGCCAGGATCTGCTGCATAACACAGGCAGTCAGGTCACTCCAAAGCAAGTACAGGACTGGCACCATCATTGTCCATGGTGGTGTGTATAACCTCAGATGTTACACCCTGGACCACATGACATTATACATGGAGAACACTCTGATCATGTAGCCCAGGCCAGTATGACCCTGACCTTGACTAGCATCTTACACCCACCAATTATGATGTCACAGTATACGGACACACATATCACATTTAACAGTTGCCTAACAATTTTGTTTAATTAATAGGGGATACAGTGTCTGTCAGCCTATGGTGACATGCTCAACATGCCATGTAGCTTCACTATGGACAGCTTGCACCTGTCACCCTTGGACTTTGGAATGCTGGCTAAGGCACTTGCTACCACCATAGTGCCTTTTTTAAGCAGGGCTCAGAAGACAAACCCACCTCCATAGACATTACAGGTTAAATGAAACTAAGGGTAATGCTGCACAACAACAGTTGTGTTAACCTCATATTGCGGCCACTCAGGACTCTCCTCAGTATGGAGGATAGCAATATCTGTGCACTAACAGATGCCTGGTTCAGGCTCGCTTACGCACACCAGCACTACCAGGTTATGTTTCATACCATGCTGTCTGACAACAAGCCTTGGAACAGACAACACAACTGGGGGGTATCCATATACATCACAGATACACACACCTCCGGGTTAGTAGCACTGCACAAAGCATCACAGACCATACATATACAACCACCATTGTGCAATACTGCCTTTCAGTTTGTTGCCTGCTACAGAACACACTCCCAAACTCAGGGACCACACTCAGCTTTTGTGGGAACTATGAAGAATATGAAGGTCTCCACAAACACCATTATATTGTGTGACTTCATATACACAAATATTGACTGGGGATACTACTCAAGCCCCGACACCCTCACCCAACAGTCGCTACAATTTGTAGACTCATATGCTATGGCACAACCAGTCAGCACAGCCACAAGGGGGAATACATATTGGACCTGATCATCACCAACATGGGGACTCTATGTTCCACACCAGCGATATACCCCTCATTGGTAAGGTCAGAACATACATGTATCTCACTGGACATAAATATACCCTCCACACACCCATCCTGGGTAATCTTGGTGAACTTCTCATGAGCCAACGTCTCACTTCACTGTAGCAAGGTGGTATCCTTCAGAGACCCTGAGACAGTGGCAAATATGGCTCACACTGCTGCATCCTTTACATACACATTCTATGGACACCTAGTGGACTGCATGGATTGTGCTATCCCAAATAACAACAGGACTCACTACTCCAATGGCAGGGGACCTGTCTGGTAGACCCCAGCCATTAATAAGCTGTACAACGTCAGGAGGAAGCTACTACATGATAGAGCACAATCCTAGACTGGGAAGGCATCTGTGATCTGTACTAGCAGACAGCTACGATCACTCATAAACTTTTCTAAGGGCCGCTTCTACCGGACAATTGCAACCGACACATAGGACTATCACATGGCCTTCTTCAGTTATGTCAGGAACCTGGGTGGACACTCACTGATATGCTGTGAGTTACTGCATACTGACTAAACCTACCCTGAACCCACTGGCATTGCCAACACCCTGGCAAACAGGTTCGGTGCAGATGTCTCCCACCCATACCCCCAAGGAGCAACTATCCATCCTAACAGAGTATAACCTCCCTGACATCACACAGTAACAGGTGAGTGCTGCCCTCCCCAAAGCGTACATCACAGTATCAATGTGACCAGACGGTGTCCCAGCCTGCACCTTACACGAGCATCATGACAGACGTAACCCTCACATTACTTCACTGTTCAATATTGGAGTTACCACAGGATATGTACCCAAGGAATGGTGTACAGCGACAGTTGTCCCACTCCACAGAGTTGGTGCCACAACGGACCACAGACAATATTGCCCTATAAGCCTAAGTAGCCTGTTCTGCAAAGCTATGGAGTGTATTGTCATGGGACTCATACACATAGACATCGGGAACTTACGGACGCTGTGTCCTACACATTTCAGCATTGTTGTGGGCAGATCTTGCCTCTTGAAGCTGTTTGTATTCTTTAAACAGCTAACAGGTCCATCGACATAGGGATGGCTGTCCACACAGCCTACCTGAATCTTGCAAAACTCTTCAACACAATAACCCACTGGGCCATTATGCATAGGCTCACCAGCGTCGATATGGACACATATCTCACACGATGGATTGATACCTGAATCAGGGATAGCACACACATGGTCAGAATTGCAGGTGCCATGTCTGACTATACACCAGTTACATGTGGCATCCCACACGGCTCGGTCCTGGGACCTCTCTTCTTCAGTATATATTTGTCTGATGTACAGGCTACCACAGGGGGAATATGGCTGAACATGTTTGCACTTGACTGCAAACTGGGTGCCATGATCAACTCTCCAGCTGCCACATGCATACTCAAACAGGGTTTCACAGAGATGGATGACTGGTGCCTGAGCCATGGCCTACAGCTAAATGCCATTAGTTGCATAGTCATCCCCTTTGGGAATAACAAAATGCCCCGCACATTACCACATATGTAGTACTCCATTACATACGGTAGGAGTTGTTAGGGGTTTGGGGGCATGACATGTTGGTACTGTCGCCTTTGACATTCACATTGCCAAAGTGGTTGGACACACCTTCTATGTGGGCCACCTTATCCCATATGGTTTCACATCTAGATCGAGTGAGGTCATTGTGCCCCTATACTCATCACATCCATGCTTGGTTACAATGCCACATTTGGGGTGTACCTTACCCGACACCTGCAGCAACTGTACTGGCCACGGAAGTTCCTCACCAAGCAGATCTAGGGACTCACACAGATGCCCTGCACAGTTCAGATGCAGTAGCTCCAGCTCTACTCAGTCACGTACCACCTACTCAGATATGATGTGTGCCTGTTGTTTACAGATATACCCAACCCAGAATTACTGGACATGCTCATCCTCAGGATATCCGACTCCCTTGGAGCTACACACTCCAGGGACATATACCTCAGCACAGATGTTACTAGGACATTGTGGAGGGACAGATTCTTATCCCAGAGGCTCCACTCACTCCAGAATGTAATCCCAGTTTCACATAGGCAGAGCCACCCACTGACCACCTACTGGAGACATCTTGATGACTGTATGGGTGATCGTATGTTTACCCCTGGGATATCTTCTGTGTCCCTGCTAGACAGAGGCACACTAGCCTAAACATACATGGGCTATCTTGTGTGACCTACTATTCACACACACAGTGTAGTAATCTGACAGGGTTGTGAATGCCAAACACACTCTGGCTAGGCTTGTACATGCCCTAGGGCAGATAGCCTAGTATCGACCTCTGAACCTATGCTAATGTTCAAGATGCACAATGTTTATTGCTGATACTGTTTGCAGGTCTTTTATCATCTTTGCTTTACCAGTTTCTATGAACAACTTAGGTATCTGCAGAACATATTTGATTATGACAGGGTTCCACTATATTATAGATGTGTCTGTTGTCATATAACTGTGTGCACAGGGCGGATTGCTGTATAGTGACAGGTTCCTGGGTTAACACATGCAACTGCCAGATATGCGTGGCCCACTGCTGTACTCAGACATGGCTTAAGTGTGTGAGCATGCCCAGTTCTGCCATTCCGTGTTTTGTTGCCTGACATTTGTCTCATTTATTCAAGTGTGTGAGCATGCCCAGTGTGACCTTTCAGTATGTTGCTATCTGAGGTCCACTACATTTGTTGATGTGTGCGAACATGACCGATATTAACATTTATACAGTGTGTGTTGGAAGTCAGGTTCTGTTCTCACTGCAGGACTCACCTTTGTGTCATAACTCGACACGGATTATGCTGTGCCTGCAGTGTTTCCATGAAATATTTTGCATAGACTTATCAACATTCCTTCATACAGGCTGACCACTGCAATACTATCATGGTTTAGTGGTTCAGTACTTTGACTATAGTACACAGTATTCTGGGTTTGAGGCCCATCACTGCTTCATATTTTCATACTGAGCAGACCAGACTGCTTAAGGGCCAGTTAAGCAAATAGGAGCATGTTGGCTTTTGTTCAGCTATGCCGTACTTAGACCAGGCTTGTCCGACATTGCTCAGTATTCACCAACATTGCTGGACGTTGCCCAATATTACTGAACATTCACCACAGTTGTGCTAGTTGGTGTGTGCGATTTTGTTTGCATATACTACATGGTGGTAAATGCTGTTTAGCACTGCTTTATATTGCTTAACACATGGCAATCATGCCTTAGGTGGTGCTGCAGGGCTGCCTATGTCGGATGCACATACTACACTCTCTGTACATGTTTGAAAGCAGGTAGTGTCAACTTAGGCATCCCTTTTACTATATGTGCGAGTCTGAGAGAGGTATCATTTCCAAAGTTCCTACTGATCCAGTGTATGTGCTATGCGTTGCCTCTTTGCCAAGGCTAAAGCATACTGGGCACACCTCCTTCTGCCTACTGGGGCAGGTTCAGGTTTTTCCTCCTCCGAGTCACATTCTGCCTGTGATGGCCTTGGCAATGATGGGGGGCTGTTTGGCCCAGGCCTATGCTGGTCCTGCTGCAGCTGTTTTTGCAGGATCATATTATGTAGCATAGCACATTCCATGACAATTTGGGTACATGTAGTTGGTGAGTACTGCAAGGCTCCACCAGATGTCTCCAGGCACCGGAACCATGACTTGAGCAGCCCAAACATGCTCTATTACATTACGTGTTTGTGCGTGTGCCTCATTATGGTGTTCCTGTTCAGGTGTGTGTGCGTTTCTGATGGGTGTCATCAGCCACGGCTCCAGTGCATAGCCAGCATCCCCCACCAGGTGACCATGTGGGATGTCCTCACTGGCAAATGTCTGGTACAGCTGCGTCAGATGCCAGATATGGGAATCATGATAGCTTCCAGGGCAGCCTGCACACACATTCAGTATTATGCCCTGGGCATCACACATGACCTGGCAGTTGATGGAGGGGAAGCCCTTGTGGTTGAAGTAGACCCTACCCCGCTCGCCGGCTGGTGCTTTGATGCATATGTGCGTGCAGTCTATTGCACCCACTACCTCAGGGTATTACGCTATTTGCTGGAAGAGATGCATATTGCTGGCCAATACCTCACAAGAATTGGGGAAATATACATGATCACCGACATGTGCTGACATGGCATTCAGGAACTGGTGTAGTACCCTGGATGCTGATGCCTGTGATATCCCCATCATATCACCAGTTGGTTTCTGGAAGGTATCTGTTGCTAATATTCTTAGGCCAACACATACCTTGGTTTCCACTGGGATGGGTTTCCCTCTGTTTGTTCTGTGTGTGAGGTGTGGCCTGCACAGCTCAACAATTTGCTGCAGGAGGTCTCTGTCCACTCTATAGCGCTCCACTATCTCCAGCTCATGTAGCCCCTGGTAGGTTACCCTGGGCCTGTACACTCTTCTCCGTCTCCTCACTGTGGGTTGTCCAGCAGCATTTCCATTGTCACCACCCTCAGCATGTTGCATATGTTGCCTTATAACAGCAATGGCAGCCCCTAACATTTCTTTGTCTCAGTAAAGCTTTTTCAGTTTTCACTTCTATTAGCTTACTGCAGTGTCTGTTGTGAGAAACATAATGGACTGTTGTTTGCAGAGTTTTAAGTGCTAGGCTGAGCTGGGCTAGTGTACTGCCTGTGTAATTGCCTGATTCTGATTGTTTTCACCTGCTAGCTCTGCTAGTACTCCCTGATAGCTTCCTACTATTTGTTGTGCTTCCTTTTCCCTTTCTGTTTCCTTGGGGGGGAGCGCCACGCACACAAGTGCAAACACGCACACAGCAGCTAACACGCACGCACACATGCGTACATGGACTAAAACTTGCTTATCCGGGTTAAAATGTGCGCACACCAGTGCAAACATGCTTACAACTCTTTAAACAGCCTTATACATGCTTACTCCGGCTTAAACGTGTGCACTCACACTTACATGCGCGCACTCTTACTCGGGTTTACACGCGTGCACACGCCTGCATACCCATTCAGCAAGAAACTTTGGTGTTATCCACGGCATACACCTTCCATTTCTTGGCTTTCCCTAGCCTAACTGTTGACACACCTCTTTCCATGATGTATAAATGACAGCTGACACATGCCACTCTGCTCCAATGAGCTTCACTTCTTTCATACATACCCCCCTCGTGATGTCACCTATCTTCTACTCTGTTACTTACTCCCCATATCCTACTCCTACACTCCACTGACTGTGCTCATTTGCTATGTAAACTTGCGATTCACTATCCTAACACTCATTTACATAGGATTGCCTACTAATGCTTGGTTACATGTCTTAGACTGAGCTTCCCCCCTTAGCAACCTCTACTCGGTGGCCATGTTGTCTTCAGCCTGCCATTCCCTTGCATTGTACATTAACAATTTCAATAAAATCCACATTTGTGGGTTTTAATTTTTAGTATTCTGGGTTTTAGAGCACAGCCGTTTTGCAAGGCGCTGCTGCTTAAACATCAGAAATCGGCGAAAAAATATATATTTTTATTTTCATATTGCATCAGGAAACATTTCCAATGGCCGTATATTTGGCCATTGGAATGCTTCCTGCATTGGATGCAACCTTTATTTGGAGCTGTCATGGCTCCGTTTTGCTATTTGCAGAATGGTACTCAGTTGTCAGCTGAGTACATTTCTGCAAATAACACTGCCCTTACACGGACAGGTTCGGGTTTAATGAATCGCAAATCTACCTCATTTGCATGCCTTTCATCTGAAATTGAGGTAATTTGCATATCCCAGCCCTGTCCGTGTAAGAGCCGTTTTAGGAGCTCTCATACACATCCCTACAGGCTGTTCCTGGATCGCTCGTCGGACATGATGGCTGCATGGAGTCTTACTCTACTCTAAGACTCCGTGCAAGCCTTCGTGAATCCAGCCCACTGACTACCATCAACTTCCTGTGTATGTTAGTTATAACATTACCGTTCTCCTTGCTTTCTAAAGTTAAATCCAAATAAACCAGTTTTCTGGCTTTCTGTAAACCATCAAAAGAAAGGCCAAAAGGATTTTTATGTAATTCACTTACAAATTTTACTATTTCATTCCAACCTTCCTCACGCACAAAAATTAAATCATCAGTATAACGATATAAAAATTAACATATTTTTCATAAAATCTAACTTCCATAAAAATGTGACTTCAAAAAATGACATAAACATATTGGCATACATGGGGGCAAGTGCCTTGTTTCTGTCTGTGCATATAATTATCAAAATAAAAATAATTATTCTTTAAACAAAATTCAACTATTTCCAAAATAAAATGTGTGAAGGGAGTATCACCCAGAAAGCCTTTAATAGTTTTCAACCCATCCTCATGTCTGATGGAGGTGTATAAGTTCTTCACATCAAGTACCAACCAATATTTTTTTTTCATTCCAAGCTAAAGGGGATATCTTTTTGAGAAAATCAGGACTTTCCTGTATGTAAACAGGAGATTTTTGAACATATGGTAGTAATATATTGTTTAGTACTATACCAATATTATGAAGAAAATATTTACATGCTGAGATTATAGGTCTACCTGGGGGGTCAATTAATCTCTTATGTACCTTTGGCAAGCATAATAATATGGCTTTCTCACTATTTCTATCAAATAACCTGTTTTTAACATCCTTTTTAGTAAAATATCTCAGTCTAACATATTTGTCCAACATATTTCAAATTTAGTAAAAGCCAGTTCATACACCTACATTTCTCATATACATTCATTGTTACTATTTTGTTGCCTTTATCGGCTGGTTTAATTATTAAATCCTTTCTATTTTGTAACTCCTTTAATGCTTGCCATTATTTAAAGGTTAAATTATACTATATGTTTTTTTATTTTTCAAGATTTAATCACATATACTTTCACACATCAAACCTATCATAGTACCAAACTGTTTAACATGTACATTTTCAAAGGGAGGAATAAACTTGTTTGAATTAGGAATACCAGAAACATACACTTTACAATATGCATTTAAATCATTGTTGCTTAAATCAACATACATTTCATCCTCACATGAATAAAAGCTTTCATCTGAATCACTATATGTTTGTATATCACTATTCACATCTACACTACCACTTTTTTTGCATAGCAAAATAACATTTCAAGTGTAGTTTGCCAATAAACCTGAAATGTTCCTCTTTAACTACATGCTCCTTTGGTATAACCATAGGGACAAACTTGAGGCCAAAATTTAAAACCGTTACTTGTTCCTCAGTCAGAATACAATTCGATAAATTCAACACAATTTTAGTAACAGTACATACCTCGGTTATACTATCTTCTAAACTTTTTATTGTATTGTTGTGTGTTACCCTGTCCCTGTTTAAAGTCCCTTTTCTAGTTCTTGTTTGCATTTGGTTCATTAAAGGTGTAATCTTGGGCCCCTTTTATGGCTCTGTTGGTGTTTATTACAGTTCTCCTCGCTCAGAAAATGCCTCCTATGTTCTTCAGGACATTGGAGTTGTGGTAGTTCAGGAAACTCTTCATTTTCGTCTGTCGCACAGTAGCTGGTCCCCTCCGATAATGCAAAGAAGCTCCTTTAAAATTTACGCGATGACATCGCTGTTCCTTCGTCTTCCGATGGGTTAATGGGAGAAAGGCCCGCCCCCCCCATAGTCATTGACATCTCTAGTTAACTTTACTTTCTTATACTTGATCAATTCCGTTTCTAAAGCAGACAGCTTTTTGTTGATTTTTTCAAGAAAGATATTCATATCTGAACTACCCAGAGAAGAACAAAGTATATGACAAGAAGTCAGTTCTTGCTTTAGTTTTTTATGTTTGACCTGGTCCCTTTCTATTAAAATGTGCAACCATTCAGTCACACATCTATGAGCAGCATTTATCCATCTCTCCCTAAACTGCTTCTCTATGGGACAATTTAAGTCAAACAGTAAACTAGGGTTCTTAATGAACCTCAGCCCCCTAGAGGTAATTTTGAGGTCTATATATCTTTGTAGACCCAGAATATTAAAATATGTCATTGTTTCTTTCTCCAACAGTTTTTCAAATTTGTCACATATTTCCCTTTTGTCGGGAGAAATTACACCCAAAGTTTGTTCCACAACAACAGAAGGGTCACTTACTCTTTTAGCTCTCTCTGTAATTAATACATCCAAAGTAGGGCCAGTTCCTTGGTTTATGGAACGGTTCTCAGGAATCGAATTAGATGCATGCAATGTCCCATTGAGATATTATTCCACAGTCCTCTGGGAACCCGCATGGGACCCCAAAATACCACTTGCTCCCAGAATGGAGCTAGATTCTTCTCGGAAAGGGCAAGGTACATCTATGTTTGGATCTGAGGACATGATAACCTAATACAACCACTCTTATGTTCTCTCCTTCTTATTCCACGAATTACAGCAACTATTGTCCAAACATTTCAAATGTATCAGCCGTTCTGTTCACAATGGAAAACTCCAGGAAAACAAAACCATATAGTAAAATGCAAAAATTTATTCTAGTGCCTCGGTGTAATCACCTTCAAGGAATAACATAAGTACAAAAAACTTCACAAATTAAAACAAAAAACACAAAATGCACTGAGAAGCAAACAAAACGAGTTGGAAAACGCAATCCCAATAAGGTAAACTGTTGTATTAGCAAACGCTTTCGGAGAGCACAGTGTCTCTCCTTCTTCAGATTTAAAAAATACACAACATTTCCCACTGTCTTTATATACAAGTACTAATTAAACAATCAATTTAACTTAATTAGCGAATTACTTAGATGTGCATCACTCCAGAGCCGACACATATAATATTATATTACATTACAAGAATATAGTAAATGCTGGCAAATCGCAACATATGTTAATATACTCATCCCTACTTAAAATAAACAATAATAATATAAAATATAACTTATGCTACATTTTAATAAAACCAATCAGTATATTTTAATTCAATTAAAAAACCTTATAATCATCACATAAAAACCTATATTAGAAAACTGAAAATATTATTATTATATATATATATATATATATATATATATATATATATATATATATATATATATATATGTAAAAATATATACCAAAATGTACAAAAATTGAGTTCATTAAACCATAATTTCACCTTTTCATAGAAAGATATTTTAAAATACAACTGATAGAAACATGGTCATCAACCCTAAATGTGCACAAAAAACTAGTTCCAAAAGGAGCATTAATTTTGCTGTTATCATAAAAAACATTGCTGCCTGGTACACTAGGTACCAGGATGACATGTTTTTAATTTGGAAAGCACCACCTTCTGAAGTTCCAATGTTTTTAAAAAGTATCTCTAGTATGACTAACTTTCTGGAATTTACATATAATTTACAGGAAACAAGTATTAACTACTTAGATATCCTTTTGATTAAAGATATAGTTAATATGAGATATAAGAGCATCATTTACAGGAAGCCCACATACTCCAATGCCTTTCTTCATTTTACTAGCTGCCACCCTAGCCATCAAAAGAAAGCAGTAGTGAAGGGGCAGATGGTTAGGGCGGCAAGGATGGTATCGGATATTAATGACTTTCTGGTTGAATGTGAACACTTGTGTGAAATGTTTATTAATAGAGGTTACCCTTCCTTTATGGTTTTGGATATCAAGACTGAAGTAATGTATAAAAGGAATTCTGGTTTTTACAAACCAATCCTTTCAAGGGTTAGTAATATTCCGGAGAGTGATTCTACAATGAACTATGTTTTTCATGATAACAGCAAAATTAATGCTCCTTTTGGAACTAGTTTTTTGTGCACATTTAGTGTTGACTATTTCGAGATAAGGAAATTGTTTAACAAGAATTGGGCCTTGATAATGGAGGATATCAACCTAAGCAGTAAATTGGGCGACCCCCCCCAAAAATTATTTTTAGAAGGGGGCATAATTTGAAAACTATGCTTGAGGTTAAACCTCAGTCTCACAATAATTGTTCTTTTGGCATGACTAAATGTGGGGCATGCAAACAATGTAAGCACATATGCATTGATTCTAAGGTTAAAATTAGGGACCAAACGTTTAGTATAAAGGGGAAATTCAATTGTGAGACTAATAGTGTGGTTTATGTGGCTTTGTGTCAGAAATGCGCTGCTTTCTATATAGGTAAGACTGAAAGGAAGTTAAAGCAGCGCATTTATGAACACATGTATGCCATTAACAGGCAGGATTCTAATGATGCTCTTGCAAGGCATGTGGGCGAATTTTTTGACCACCATTTAAATTCACCATTCTTAGAAAAACAACCGCTGGTATCAGGGGTGGTCCGTGGCAGATTCAGCTAGAAATTGACAAATTGGTTTGGCAAATTCGCACTTTTGCCTATATGCACCCTGGCTTGAATGACCATGTTTCTATCAGTTCTATTTTAAAATATCTTTCTATGAAAAGGTGAAATTATGGTTTAATAATGTATATATATATTTAATAATATTTTCAGTTTTCTAATATAGGTTTTTATGTGATGATTATAAGGTTTTTTAATTGAATTAAAATATACGGATTGGTTTTATTAAAATGTAACATAAGTTATATTTTATATTATTCTTGTTTATTTTAAGTAGGGATGAGTATATTAACATATGTTGTCATTTGCCAGCATTTACTATATTCTTGTAATATAATATAATATTATATGTGTCAGCTCTGGAGTGATGCACATCTAAGTAATTTGCTAATTAAGTTAAATTGATTGTTTAATTAGTACTTGTATATAAAGACAGTAGGAAATGTTGTGTATTTTTTAAATCTGAAGAAGGAGAGACACTGTGCTCTCCAAAAGCATTTGCTAATAAAACAGTTTACCTTATTGGGATTGCGTTTTCCATCTCATTTTGTTTGCTTATAAGTACAAAAAACACACCCTTCTTATATATCCATAAATTACATTCAATTAATTAAACAATTAATCAATTTACTTAAAATTATTCATTTAAAGCAAACACTTCCAATTCAGCTCATTAGTTAAGCCTCTAGGTACCAAAGTTTTATAGTTTAAAATATATATGCTTTCCTTAGACATCAATTTTTGTTTTAATACATTTTCATTCTTCTCAGTACACTCAACCTTTTCTAAAATGGTACCATATAACAAACTTTCATCACTATTATATTTTTTAAAATGTGTGGATATTATTTTCTCTTCCCTTTGATTTTTCACATCCCTCAAATGTTCCATAAATCTAGTCCTGAATTTTCTCTTAGTTTCCCCTATGTAATATAATTCAGAAGGGCATTTCAATGCATATATCACCCCTTTACTTTGCTCTCATTGCAGGACAGTCTCAAATAAATACAGAAAACATCTAAACTAATCTTTACTATATTCTTAACTATATAGGTTCATAGGTTCATACTAGGCTATCTGCCCTAGGGTATTTACAAGCCTAGCCAGAGTGTGTTTGTCTTTCGCCACCCATTTTAAAATGAATTTTGCTATGCCCTTTTTCGATTTTAGTATACTGTGCATCTGTCTAACAGTGACACAGAAGTGATACCCGGAGTAAATCTACGATCTCCCATCCACTCATCAAGATTCCTCTTGAAGAGAGTCAATGAGGGACTCTGCCTAACCTGGACTGGGATTTTATTCCAGAGTGAAGGGAGCCTCTGGGTTATGAATCTGTCCCTCCAGCATGTCCTATTTATTTCAGTGCTGAGGTTCAAGTCTCTCGAGCACGTAGCTCGATGGGATTTGGATTTTCTGAGGTGTAGCATGTCCATTAATTCCGGGTTGGACATGGCTTTATACGTCAGGCACAGATCGCCTCTGAGCAGGCGGTATGCCACTGAGTAGAGCTGGAGTTTCTTTAACCGGGCAGCATATGGCATCTGTTTGAGCCCTTTGATCCTCTTGGTGAGGTACTTTTGGGGTCTTTCCAATTGCTGCAGGTGTCTGGTAAGGTACATCCCAAAAGGGGCATTGTACTCAATTATGGGCCTGATGAGGGATGAGTAAAGAGGCACGATGACCTCCCCTGATCTAGATGTGAATCCCTTCATGATTAGGTGGGCTATTTAAAATGATTTTCTAACCACTTTGGCCACGTGGTTGTCGAATGAGAGATTGCTATCAACTTTGGTCCCCAGGTCCCTAATTACTTCTTCTGTACTTAATGGATTACCATATATGTGGTAATTTGTGGGCACTTTGTTTTTGCCGAAGGGGATGACTATACAGTTTTTGGCGTTTAGCTTGAGGCCATGGCTCTGGCACCAGTTGTCTGTTTCTATGAGGCCCTTTTGTAGGATGTTTGTGTCGGCTGGAGAGTCGATTATGGCACCCAGTTTGCAGTCATCTGTGAACTTGGTCAGTCACAGTCCTTCCGTGTTGGCCTGTACCTCCAAGAAATATATACCGAACAAGAGAGGTCCCAGGACTGAGCCTTGTGGGACGCCACTTGTAACTGGTTTGGAGTCTGACATGGCTCCAGCAATTTTAACCATGTGGGTTCTAAAAGAAATAACTGTACCCTAGTTGCTTACTATTAGTAAGGCAAGTGCAAATGTTCATGATGAGTGGATGTTCTTGCTAGGTCCAAGACAAAATACAAAATGCACATTCTCTTTCTGACAGAGTTCTTAAATTAATATCCCATATTACTGCTGGGTTAGCTTGGATACATCATTTTTTGTCACTTAACTTTCAGTTTCCAAGCTAAACCCCTCATTGTCCAACATTTAACATCTCTCTGTGAAAATACATAGCCTTCAGATGTTTGCAAATGCTAGAAGACATAAAACAATAACACACTTATAAAACAATGCAGAGAGGACCCTAGTTCTAGACATCCTGTCTCCTTGCTGCATTGAAACTAACTTTTATAACACGATCGTAAAATAATTTCATTCCAACTTATTTTCTTGAAGTTTTGCAAGTTAACTCTGTATGTTCCAGTTTCTACTATTAAAACATACATTTGCACAGGTATATAGTTTATAGAGATTTCTGTTCTTTTCCAGTAGGGTACACTGAGGACACATCCTTGAAGCTCAGTACTGTACAAACCCTGTTCAACACACACTTCTGTGTCAGTAGTTTAATATACACATAACATATAGTTCTGTATAAATCATATCAATATTCACAAATGACATAAAATTATTTTAAAAAAATCCAGATAGCTGGGCTGGCAGTGTGACATTGGGGTAATTACAGCCACCCATGAATACGGTATTGGTTTGGACAATGAGTGTTTGCAATATGTTTAAATACATTGTATGGTTTTCCTGAGTCATAGAGGGGGACTTATAACTTGCAAGAAAGTGGTATTATTTTTTGTCTATGGTGATCTGAATTTGGAGAAGCTCAAGTGCATTGTCCAGTTTGACCAGCCTTGAGGTACATTTATTTTTAATGCAAATCAAAACACCTCCACCTTTAGTCCTTGTCTTTGTAGTAACATGATCTAAATGTGTGGAAGGCATTATAGCCTTGCACTGCCAGTATGCACTCTGGGACTTTATGTCTCAGTGTTTGAACAGACATTAATATTCTTAAGTGAGAAGAGAACTTACAAGGAATGGAGTTTTTTTTTGTTTGTTTAGACTCCTTGCATTGAGAAGTAACACCTTTAGATTTTCTTTGTTTTGATTTTCTATGTTGAAAGTACTTTCAGTTTGCCATTGCCTAAAAAAGGCACTGTGGGAGAGGACAATCATTTAGCTAATATTCAAAAGCCTAGGGGGAGAGGTGCAGACCATCCCTAATAAAGCAGTGCGGTCTGTTGACCATCTCCTTCCAATGCAAATATTGCACCCCCTTAGAATGACACCAGAAACTAAGCCAATTATTACAGTCAGTCATCTTTTGTTCATATTGTGGCATCATCCTTGGAGTATGTAAAATGCTGCTCAATGCTAGGCTCATTCCAGCCTGGGATAAATATTCCGAGAGTTCTGTAACGTCTCTCTTCATATAGAGAGGTACATCTCAGGTCATTTACACCCATGTGGCTGTGTCATACTGGTATATGTGGTCCAGTGACCTGAGTACATGTGTAATGTGTCAGATCCTGGCTACTGATAATCAACAGACCATGACTTTCTCCTTACTCAGGCTGGTAAGAGGAACATCATTGTGTCTAACAGTGGAGTCCCCAATGACCAGAATGTTAGACTGTGTGGTGACTTGCCTTATGGGCTTTGAAACAGATCTATGAGATGTGGCTGTTGTTTTAAAAGAATGTATTTGGGGCTGCTGAGGGTATGTGATATCTGTACTTCATCTAGGAGGTCTTTGGAGTTTAGGAAGGTTACAGTTAAGTGCCTCAGCATACATGGGTCTATGTGCCTGCTTTGAATTGTGCATGATGGATACAGCATGTGTACTACTGACAATGTTATTGACATTAGTAGTGCTTTTATGTGATGGCTTTGCCTCTAGTGACATCTCTTCCTTACCATATCAGTTTGTTTGAGAATTAACTGGTTGTCAGTAAACATGAGGCAACAGGTAACAGAGACAGTGGGGAAGTTCACATTCATGGCAACTTTTTATTGATTAGACAGTTGGAGTTAGAATATACAGTAATGTCAGGAGTATCTGGTTTGAAACTCTGGGGGCAGTGCTTGTCACTGCAAACTAGTTGTGCTGCATGGTGAAATTCCAATGGTGCTTTTACAGGAACAGTGTCAACTAAAAGTGTCTGCATCTATACAGGCACAGCCAAACACTTGATGGGAAAATAATAAGTAGGCCCTGATGATTCATAGGTTCGTATGTGTGTACTAGGCTAATGGCCCCAGAGTCTTTGCAAGCCTAGACCAAAAAAATTGCCCAGGCACTGTGCTACCTGATGTTAGTTCACAGTACCCCTATCCAGTAGGGCAACTGGAATGATCCCTGGAGTGAACTTTCTGTTACCCATCCGCTCATCAAGATTTCTCTTGAAGAGGGCCAGCGAGGTGCTCTGCTTGACATGAATGGGAAGTTTATTCCAGAGTATAAACAAATGGTGGCTCCTGCCGCAATCCAGTCAGTATACTTCTGCTGCAATCCAGTCAGTGTACTTTGTAATGACCACAGGCTGTTGTTTACTAAAATTCCAACTGGTTTATTCAAAATATTTGAAATAAAATACTCTGTACAAACAATCGAATGGATAAAACTATACACACAGTCGAATTAGGTGCCTTTCATCTCTTTCAAATCACATGAGACTTCTTCAGATACATCGACTGTGACCCTCCCCTCATTTAAATGCCTCATTAATATGTCACATAACATGATCCTGTTTTCCCTACTATTTTTAAAAACATATGTATACGCTTATATAAACCCTTACAATTTTTCACTACATATTATAATTCTTACTTTTACTATCATTTGACCAAACTGTTTAGTTTACTTTACTTAATACTATCCTATATACACATTATAGAAATCAACTGCACCTATTTAAATTTTTTAATTTTGGAATACATAAAATGGAGTTGACTTCGTTTATTCCTGGGTAGCAAAAAGCATTTGTGTTAAGCTGCCACAACAACTCTAACTTCTCTAGAATAAGGTTATCAGGCCCTCCTCTGCCATCCGGACACACTTGGTCTATTGCCCGAAACCAAAATGTGTGTTCCGTTTTTTCTGACACATGTTTTGTGAGTGCATTCTCCATTTTATTATTGTTTATACTATAAGTATGTTTGTACACATGCTCTCTTAGGGTTCTTATAGTTTTCCCTATGTAGAACACTGGGCATTGTTGACACTTAGCCAGGTAAATGACCATCTTAGATTGGCAGTTAAATTTCTTTTTAGTAGTATATTTTCTGTCCTTAATCCAATAGCTTTTACCTGTGTCCATGTGCTTACAAAAGTTGCACATTCCACACTTGGTCATTCCTGGGTTCTTAATTAATTATTCAGTATTACTTTCTAATATTGTCTTCATATTCTTCCTTTTTCTAAAAATTATCTGCGGTAGTTCAGAAATTTTCCTACCAATGAAAGGGTAATGAAAATATAAAAAGCTACAACTTGAAGTAGCGTATTTTCAAGAGTGCATAAAAGAGAGGATAGTTCCGAAAGGACTGAGAGTTTGGCAGTACCCAACAGGCTTGGAAGAAGGGTCAACTTTCCATAAAGAACTATTAAGTATGTTTGATAGACATGGGTTAGAACTACTGGAGCTTATGGTCAAACACTATCAAGAAAACCTGGATGTTCTAACAACGGACATGCAGAAGATTGACCAGGAGATAGTCAACGATAGTGATTTTGACCGATACAAGTTTGAGTATAACAGAACCTTTGACAGCATTAACCAACTCATGGATAAATTACAAGCTACTAAAGTGCGGAAAATGCAAAGAGACAAGGTAGCATATAGAAATGGAACAGCATATCCAAAACCTCCCCCTGTCACA
The DNA here is from genome assembly GCF_019279795.1 of Protopterus annectens. Taxonomy (NCBI): domain Eukaryota; kingdom Metazoa; phylum Chordata; order Ceratodontiformes; family Protopteridae; genus Protopterus; species Protopterus annectens. Next base: position 1,410,320,444 of record NC_056726.1, read on the forward strand.
AATATGGAAAGCAACAGTGGAGACACAGAGGGAGAGAGGTAGTTCCATCGACGAAGGAGCGGAATCTAGTAATCAAGGAGTTAGAACAACAGAAAGTTCACCCACAACTGAGAACAATGGGGTACGTAGGAGTGAGAGAATTAACCAGAACAATTCTAAACCTAGAAGCCAACAGAGGTTAAACCAACAGTATAATAGTGGTAACAATGAAAATTTTCACCACCAAACCAGGAACCATACCCCCCGAGGAGGGAAACAACAAAGGCCCAACAACAACAGGAGGAGGAGATAGACCATGTGGACATAACAAACAAAAGGTACTGTAATGTTTTAACAAATCTACAGGGCGATTATAAAGTCTTCAATTATACAGAGACTATAATCGAACCCAAAATAATTGAGTTATGTGCAAAGGGTCAGACATTTGTTGTTGCAGAGAAAGAAAAATTAGCACAAACTTTGATAGACTTAAAATTATTTACACAGAAAATTAACTTAGCTGCAATGATGGGACCAAGTGAATGTAACACAAACAAATTTTACATAGCTAGCACTTTTAACCCACCATTATACAACAGTATTGCCTTGTTTGAAAGAATGTGTGAAATTGATTTTAGGTTTAACATTGAGAATAGAAAGATGTTAAAAAATGAAAAGAATATTACAATGTATGAAAGACAGGCAATTAACAATTTGAAAAAGTTACCATTGAGATTCATGAAACCGGACAAGGGAGGGGGGGTTAGTTGTTATGCAAACTGAAGATTTCAACCAAAGAATGGAAAGCTTATTAAACAGTGAAACATATTTTAAGGTATCCAAAAATGAGCTTAACACTGTGTATACAAGAATAAAAAGTTATTTAAATGATCTATTCATTGAGGGAAAGGTGGACATTGACATGCATAGGTGCATGAACATGGTCACACCATGCATCCCCATTTTATTCAGTGTGCCAAAAATACACAAGAGCCTAGTAGACCCATCTATGAGACCTCTGGTGGATGCACAAAACAGCATAACGTACAGTTGTGCCAAAGTGGTGGATTCTATTTTAAAGAAATACATCAAAGATGAAAAACAAATTTGTAAAGACTCATGGTCTTTCCTAAAAGAGATAAATTATTTAGAATTTAAAGGAGACCATAATTTCATGATAATAGATGTAAAAGATCTATATACATCTATTCCACACCAAGAGGGAATAGAGAGGGTTGTAGTAATCTATTGAAACTACGAGCACCAAGAAAGTGAAATTAATTTAATAGAAGAACTATTGGATATTATTTTAAGTAACAACTACATTACATTCAACAATTTCTTCTATTTACAAAGAGTAGGGGTCGCAATGGGGTCCCTTTGTGGAGCAAGTTTTTCCAGTTTGGTGATGCAAGTTGGGAGAATGAATTTATCTATAACAATCCCATTATAAGAGAATGTTTATTCTTTTATACAAGATTTTTAGATGACACGTTTGTCATTAAGGGTGATGAAGAAAGAGCTAAAAACTTGCTTAATTATTGTAACAACACTACAGACTTGTTGGTGTTCACATCGAACTTTGGGGACACAAAGATCAATTACCTAGATGTAGAGCTAAGAAAAGACATCGGTAAAAACAGATATGTGAGTAACATACATAGAAAAGAAACATACTCTAACAGCTTTCTGCAATTCACAAGTTGTCACCCATTTCATCAGAAAATATCGGTTATTAAGGGACAACTTGTGAGAGCTGCTAGAATGATAAGCTTAGAGGATGACTTCAAAAGTGAATGTAATAAACTTGAGGGAATGTTTCTTAATAAAGGATACCCACAGAGTTTAATAGTAGAATTAACTGATCAAATCAAGTATAAAAGGACTAGAGGGATGTATAAATCCATCCTATGGTCCGAGCATAATGACATTAACAATTTCAGTAACTCAGCCTCCCACTTTAATAGTAACAATAAAGAGGTGGGTAAATTTATTATTTATAGGTTTGTGACAACATACAGTGTTAATTCAGAAGATTTAAGAAACATCATATATAAGAATTGGACACTGCTAAAAAGTGACCCTTTCATTGGTAGGAAAATTTCTGAACTACCGCATATAATTTTTAGAAAAGGGAAGAATATGAAGACAATATTAGAAAGTAATACTGAATATTTAATTAAGAACCCAGGAATGACCAAGTGTGGAATGTGCAACTTTTGTAAGCACATGGACACAGGTAAAAGCTATTGGATTAAGGACAGAAAATATACTAGTAAAAAGAAATTTAACTGCCAATCTAAGATGGTCATTTACCTGGCTAAGTGTCAACAATGCCCTGTGTTCTACATAAGGAGAACTATAAGAACCCTAAGAGAACATGTGTACGAACATACTTATAGTATAAACAATAAAAAAATGGAGAATGCACTCGCAAAACATGTGTCAGAAAAAACGGAACACACATTTAGGTTTCGGGCAATAGACCAAGGGTGTCCGGATGGCAGAGGAGGGCCCAATAACCTTATTCTAGAGAAGTTAGAGTTGTTGTGGCAGCTTAACAGAAATGCTTGTTGCTACCCAGGAATAAACAAAGTCAACTCCATTTTATGTATTCTAAAATTAAAAAATTTAAATAGGTGCAGTTGATTTCTATAATGCGTATATAGGATAGTATTAAGTAAAGTAAACTAAACAGTTTGGTCAAATGATAGAAAAAGTAAGAATTATAATATGTAGTGAAAAATTGTAAGGGTTTATATAAGCGTATACATATGTTTTTAAAAATAGTAGGAAAAACAGGATCATGTCATGTGACATATTAATGAGGCATTTAAATGAGGGGAGGGTCAGAGTCGATGTATCTGAAGAAGTCTCATGTGATTTGAGAGAGACGAAAGGCGCCTAATTTGACTGTGTGTATAGTTTTATCCATTTGATTGTTTGTACAGAGTATTTTATTTCGAATATTTCAAATAAACCAGTTGGAATTTTAGTAAACAACAGCCTGTGGTCATTATAAAGTACACTGACTGGATTGCAGCAGAAGTATACTGACTGGATTGCGGCAGGAGCCATCGTTAGTTTATCTTTGCTGTTGTGTGTTTTTTTCGCAGTTTGTCTTATTCCAGAGTATGGGCAGTCTTTGGGAGATGAGCCTGTCCCTCCAGCATGTTCTGTTAATTGTGGTAATGAAGTTGTGATCTCTGGAGTATGTGGCATGGGGGGAATTGGGATTTCTTCAGGTGTAGCAATTCGAGTAGGGCTGGGTCAGACATGGATTTGTAAGTCAAGCAGAGATCACCTCTAAGTAGATGATAAGAGACTGAGAACAGCTGAAGTTTTTTGTGTCTGTCCTTGTAGGACACATGTTTAAGGCCTAGGATCCATTTTGTGAGGTACTTTTGTGGTCACTTCAGCTGTTGTAGGTGTCTGGTCAGGTACATGCCAAACGGGGTGTTATATTCGATGACTGGTCTAATGAGGGATGAGTAGAGAGGGATGATAATCTCTTTCTTCCTGGATGTGAAACCTAAAATTTGGTTATAAGATGTGCCACATAGAAGGACTTTCTGACCACAGTGGCAATGTGGTGGTTGAAGGTGAGGTGGCTGTCAATCTGGGTGCCCAGATCTCTTATGGCCCCCTTCAGTGCTCAATGGGTTCCCATCAACGTGGCAATTTGTGGGAACTGAGCTTTTTCCAAAGGGGATGATAACGCATTTTTTGATGTTAAGCTTCAGGCCATGGTTCCGACACCAGTCATTGGTTTCAGAGAGGCCCTTTTGTAGGATGCCTGCATCACTTCTGGAGTTGATAACTCCTAGATTGCAGTCATCAGAGACCTTGGTCAGCCAGAGTCATTCTGTGTTGGCCTGGACTTCTGAGAAGTAGATGCCAAACAGGAGATGGCCCAGGAATAAGGCCTGTGGGGCTCCACTCATGACTGGTCAACAGTCTGACTTGGAATCTGCAACTTTCACTCTGTGGGTCCTGTCTGTGAGTCAGTTTGCAACCCACCTAGTGATGTAAGGATTGATGCCTAGTTTGGTGAGTTTATCAATGATACCTGAGTGGGGAATGGTATCAAAGGCCTTGGCCAGGTCGATGTAGGCTGTATGCACTGCCTTACCCTCATCCACAGCCTTGATGACTGCCTCAAAGAAATCAACTGGGTTCAGCAAGCAGGATCTCCCCTTGACAAAGCCAAACTGTGTGGGGTCAAGAGTTTGGAGATTGCCTATATCTTTGTTAAGTAGGTCCATAATGATACGCTCCACAGCTTTGCATACCACACTCATCAGGCTAATGGGGTGAAAGTTCTCAGGGTCTGTAGTTGCTCTCCCTTTATGATGTGGGATGACTGTAGCAGTGTGCTGTTTGTTAGGGACATATCCTGAGGTAAGGCTGTGATTGAACAGGGCATACAGATGTGGTGCCAGTTCATTCTGTAGCTCATGTAGGATGCAGCCAGGGATATTACCCGGTCCCATGGACACTGTATTCTTGGCTTTGGACAATGCAGCTTTTATCTGTGCCACAGAAATGGTGGGTACCAGGCTTCCTTCTGGTATTGTGATAGGGCCGGGGTGGGGGGTAAAGTTGGCACTGAATCTGTCGGCCAGTATGCTGGCTATATCTGTTGGCTCAGTATAGGAGGTGCCGTTGTGCAATAACTCAGAGCAAATCTGGGTATTGCCTTTGAGGTTTTTGATATAGCTATAGAAGGCTTTGTGATTGTTTTTGGTGTCAGCCACAATTCTGCCTTCATAGCTGGCTTTAGAGGATTTGATAAGGGATCTCAGCTTTTTGTTGAGACTGATAAGGGAGGCTTTCCAGTCTTGTGACTTCATTTTTTTCTACAACAGTTTCTTTCGTCTGCTGTAGAATTTATTGATGGCTGGGGACCACCTGATTGGCTTCCTTTTTTTTGGAGGAGAGCATCTCAGTTCTATTTGGTATGGCAAGGTCCATGCATTTGTGTACATGCTCGTACAGTGCATTGGTGTATGATTCGACAGTCATGCAGCTATTTCCCATTAGCATGGGTGCCAAGAAGTTAGCCACCTCTGTTTTTAGGAGCCCAAAGTGGGTTTTAGAGAAGTTTTTCAGGATGGTCACCTTAGCGGGGGGTGTAGGTGAGATGGAGATTTTCATGGTGATTCATGGATGAATTATTTAAGCAGATATTTTGGAGTTAGGTTAGACAGCAGGAAATCAAGCAGTATTTACTGAAAAGAAAGAATTAGCTTGTCAAGAATGATGAAAAGAGGGAAGTTGCCTGCATGGCTGCTTCCTGGTTACCAGTAGTACTGGTCTCACCCCAGCTTCATTCTCCTGGGATATAATGCTCCTTTGCTTCCTATCCCACCTGAAGCACAATAGTATTAGCAATCCCAAGATGAGAAGCAGGTACAGGCTCTTTGGCGATCCACAGTCTTGTTCCCAGTGATGCAAGGATCTGTAGGTTTGTTGTAACCTTTACCTGGAAGATGCCTTGAATAGCAACCAGACCAATAAAGAAGGTCAAACACAGATAATCACTGCCCAACCAGAACAGTCAGGAATCAATGCACTCTGCTACTTCTCTCACAAGGAGCAAAAATGTAAGCACAAATTCCAAGCTGGTGCCTATAAAGCAGCTATTAGGCTTTCCGGTGATCAGTAGTCTCCAGGAAATAGTGCCCCTATGCTCCTTCTCTCAACAGTAGCTAAACAGAAGCACTAATCCAAGATGACTACCGAGAGGCAGAATGTGGGCTCTCCAGTAATTGGTAGTCCTGGAGTAGATGTTGCAGAATTTAAAGCTAAGATGGAAAATATCCTAGGAGCTGCAGTGTGAACTAAGCAGTTAGCTTAATTTAAAGGGGCCACTTGGTATCCCATGGCACCTATTATTTAAGGGAAAATTGGAATTTTCTACAAAATACCAGATAGTTGCAAGGTATATTGTTTTTCAAAGACTGGTGGTCTTTGCTGCCTTTCCATATTCCAATATATGTGTATGCATCTTTTTCTTAGTTTCCTTTTCTGGATCTCTGTAGAATTGTCCTTTTACAGTACATGAATGATACAGAGTCCAGTATCCTGTATGTTACTGCTGCTATAAAGCTGAATAGCTTGTAATAATTTGCTGTGGGCCATAGTGTTGTGGGTGTCACAGTATTTTGAAGGCAGATGATTGATATAAACAAACCCAAAGTCATATCATGGTGCCCATGTTACTTTTTTAAATGTGTACTTTAATCTTCTTCTTCTACTAGTTAGAATACAGATGGCTACTGAAGCTGTTCATCTTCTTTCCTAATGATTTTTTATGAAGCCTTTTTAATGGTGTAGTCAGAAGAAATTATTGAAATAATTTGGAAAATGCACATTAATAAGACTGCAGAGATTTAAGCACCATACATAATTAAACATTCAAATAACAAAAATAACAAAATAAATTGCACTCAAGCCATTTCATCTTGTCTCAAACTAGAGCAACAAAATGTTTTTCATTGTACCCTAGAATCAGAATGCAGCAACAAATGTAGTTTTTGTGTAGTTTAAAAGTATATGATATATAAATTTATGAATTGGTTTTTACACAAAGGTCTGAATAAGATATTTTTAGATGACAGGCAGTATGTTAAGATGTGCATTTTTTTCAGGTCAGTCATGTAAATAGTTAATGGATATTAATAAGGCATCTAATCCTTTTTCTCTCTTTTTGCCAACATTAGCTTTCAGTGCCAGAAGCAATAAGCATCTAACAGCAACATCAAGAAGAATTTAATAATGTATCTGCTAATGAACAGAGAAAAGTGATTTAAGTTAAGCTCTGTGCATAAGAGCTTCAGTCGCCTACAGGGATTTGCTTGGAAGGTTACTGGTGCTATCTTTTTCAGCAAAGCTTTTATCATGGGAATAAGTATGTTAAAGTACTGTGAAAATGTCACTGAAGATGTGGGGCTGAGAAACCGTGCTGCATGCACATCCTGAACATGTTTTAAACAGAGTTAAATGTCACACGCATTTAAGATATTCTGTAATAGGATTTACTAAATTGGTGTTTTATTTTCTTTTGGCTAGAGCATAAGTATGTACCTTACAAGTATGTTATGTCTTGGAACACACCACTCATCAAGAAACTGCTAAAATGTTTCTTTTACTCATATAAGGATATAGGGATATATTGAGTGAAAAAATATGGAAATTGGACTGTAAAATAAAATCAAATGCTATTATTCTACAGAAAAATGTCTGAACTACCACTGGATAACAGTACAACAAAACTACAATATATGCTGCCATTTTGTGGATTACATGTTTGCTGGCATTATAAAAATAATGTGGGAGTGCACAGAGGAAAGCACAACAAAATGATAATCCCCTGGATTCACGAATCCTCCGTGTAAGACTTAATAAGTCTTACTCGGAGGCCGCAGTTAAACGGTATGATGTCAGCGTGCCATGAATATGCACGAGGGCATGCTGACTCAACCATAAGTCTTACACAGACCGTGTAAGAAAGCAGGGGGCGTGTCCGACTGCCAAGCAGTCTAAATGTCCACGCCCCTGCAAGTGTTTTAAAACTAAACAAAGCAAATACACAAGAGCGAGTCCGCTGAAATGTCCCTGCACCCAACACCACACTCCTTGATATTGTAAACCCCTATCACTGTTCTAAAAAGCAAAACATTAAATTTATTTTTTTAAATACCCAAAATAGCTGCCCGTATTTGCGCGTGTGTGTGCGGGTGTGCCCATTGCTTAGCTAGAGTTAGCAATTCTGACATAGAAGAGCATAAGAAAGAATGTTAATGCAAATCACCAAATAGCAATAGCGTAATGGTAGAGCATTCGCACAAAGAAGAGGTATGCACGGTTTGAGTCCCACCACTCCCCTTCGTATTTATTTTTTGCCTGACAAATATGTTTAAACATTACTAAAAAGCAGTGAAATGGCCAATGCATCAGTGAACAAAATAAATATTTTAAAGGATCCTGATATAAAATTGCCTGCAGTTAAGCAGTGCTTCACCCAGCGCAATAGAGTTGCCCGTAGTTTAATAGCACTTCACCCAGCACAATAGAGTTGCCCATAGTTTAATAGCACTTTACCTAGCACAATAGAGTTGCCCATAGTTTAATAGCACTTTACCCAGTGCAATAGAGTTGCCCATAGTTTAATAGCGCTTTACCCAGTGCAATAGAGTTGCCCATAGTTCAATGGCGCTTTACCCAGAGCAATGTGTTTGCGCGGACATGCGCGCCACGCCAACCAGGGCACCATAGGGCACAGAGGAGCAACGTAGAGCAAAGTTGCTTAAATGCAGCCACAACCCCTAGCCTGTCTGGATAGTATGAAAATAAAATGAATGACAAGGTTCAAACCCAGGACTCTGTGCATCAGAAGCAAAGTACAGAACCACTAAGCCATGACAACATAGGGGAAACAGCCATTATTAACATTCATATACTTATGAATGGTAGTTTAACCATTACTAAGCAGGTCTGCAGTCAGCCGAGAATTTTACAAAACAGCCAATCACAAAAAAGTGCGGGAAATGTGGCATATTTAAGCCCCACAGGTGGGAATACATGCCATAACTGATTGTAGCTCACATCTGCAGTTAGAATGTCTGGTGTCAGAGAGGGAACACACTTCCGAGTGCAACGTTGGGGCATCGAGGAGTCCAAATACATGGTTTGGCTCCTTGTCCACCATCAAGAGTCAAGACTCCTGCAGGGCCAGTTCCAAGGGATGGAGTACAAGGCAGAGGCTTGGAACCAGTTAGCTCATGACCTCACCAGTGCCACAGGCATTCCTCGGACTGGTGAGCAGGTCCATCACCACCATGCAGACCTGAAGAGACGAAAGCAGGACCACCTGAACCAATGGATACAGGAGGCCCATGGGATGCGGGATGCCCCACAACTGAGTATGTAGCCACGGCATGCAGTATGTAAGAATTGATAATGGAGTATGTATAACAGATAGGTATGTCTCAATATCCCTTCATTTACTTTACAGCTGCAGGTGACTGTGCTACGAATGAGCAAGCCTATGCTGATAGGCTGCTAAGGCTGCACCACCATGCAGGTTAGTGATTATTCTGCATGTATTGTTATACAAAATATGGGAGAGAGCATGAAAGAAAGTGTTGTAGTCCAATAATACAGCCATAAAATTGCCTGAATAAGTCCTCTGCATGTACTGTCAGATAAAAACGTCAGAGAGGCAGAAAAAGAGTGTAGTAACTCATTAAGAAAGGTAACATATGTCTGGAATAATATCTCTGCAGGCACTGTCATATAAAATGAGTGAGCTTGAAAAACAATTGTTCTAACCTACTAATAAAGGTATAATATGTCTTGAACATGTCTGCCATATACACCATTAAAACAAATAAAGGAGTGAGCCTGTGGAAAAGTGTGTAATGTCATTAATAAAGGTCTAAAACCCAGAGTGTGTCTGTGTCACAGAGTCTGAAATGTTGTTGTACCCTTGCATTATACAAACAGTACTGTATGAAAAGGTGCTGGCAGCCCAGAGTTGTGTAGTCCCATATAAAGTGGGTGATGGAAGTACTAGTAGCTGTGAAACATATATACAGTCCACAACAGTCGGTTACTGGCTGGCATGAATAAGTAAACCTGGCACACGTGTAGCATGTTATTTTTCCCCAGAAATGTGAGTGTATGTCAAGAAATGCAGGGTTCTGTACAAATCGAAGTGAAAATGTCATGTGAAAACATCCCAGATATGTAGATAAAGAAATATAAATGCAATCAAGAAATATGTAGCAGTAACATCTGCATCCTGGACAGTTAGTATGTTAGATATAGGTCAAGCATATATTGAACTAGCTAAACCCATTACACAACCTAATGTATGGTGGTAAGTGTAATAATACAGGTAGGGGATATACACTTGCAGTCACTAGGAATGTAGTGTAGATTAAAAGGTCATTATAAGATGTTAACCGAGGTTTTTTATACACCCTACTGTATGTGCATAAACCATGCAATTCCACACCTCAGTGGGTATGTGTAATCTTAAATATTTGTTGGGACATATCTCCTGTTGTTCTATAAATATTTGCATTCATGTGGATGCATGTGCCCTGTTTAAACACCACAATCATGGTGGCCTGTTGCTACCAAACATCCCTGCATGCTGTTGGAATAATCACTGTGGTTCAATATATGCATGTGTTATGCTTGCTTTTCAACTGTTGTACCCTTGGTGTGTTGGGTTAATAGGAATATTATTGCATGATGTTACAACTAATCTGGAATGCTGTTTTGCTTATGTTGTAATTAAACACACCTAATCACAGAACGTATGGGAAGGTCGGTCCCAGCGGACCCACCTGTCCCTCCTCAGCTGGCGAGTGCACCTGACACCAGCAGGTCTGGTGCCCAGCCCGGGATCCCCTCCTCCATTGGTCCTGTGCCACCTTTGGGTGGAAGCGCTGCAGGGGATGGGGCTCATCCCCCCTGTGCAGGCATGGGCAGAGAAGGGCCACCTGTCACCCTTCGAAGGGTTCGGGCTGTGGTGCGTAGGGAGATCCAGCGTACAGTCACTGATCCCCTACCCCAGCTTGAGGTGAGAGTGGCGCATCTCACGGGTGAGCCTGCCCATCCTACGCAGCCCCCAGCACAGCCACCCTCGGGACTGTGCAGGTTCAGTGGTGACTGCCCATGGGTGAGGATCTCAGTTCCACTATTACCATCTGTGGGCTCATGGGCTTGCGATTTCCAAACATCCAACCCCATCAATTGTGTTCACCGACCCCATGTGTCATACTCTGCCCCTGTATGCATCTTGTCTGTCTTGTCTGTTTACCTTCCCAACCTACCTCCCCTGACATACCTGCTTTCTCTACCTCACTTCCCACTCTCACCTGAAAAAAAAAAGGGCAATCTGTACCCACAAAAAAATTACACCCCATACATAGCTGCCCATTTTGCACACATGTCCATCGGACAAACATGTAAGCTGATAATTAGAATTGGCAGTACAACATACTTTGTTGTCCTCACCCCTCTCCCAGGGGTGGAAGCTTTCAAATTTCACTCCAAATTCATTGCATATGCACAGCTGTTGCTGTTAAAGAAATGGGCAGCTATGGACCTTCCCTACACCCATCCTGCACATCCCGAGCTTGTTTACCTACTGTGTGTCCCTCTTTGTGCCCCCTTTTTCACCACTTTCCTATCTCCCCATTTTCTTTTCTTTAAAAGAAATTAGCGCGGCGGTTAGCCGGAGTAAGCACTTTTAAGCAGTAGTAAGCGGGATTAAGTGAGTGTGCGCATGTTTACACTTAGCTAAGCGTCACTAAGTGTCGCGCAAACCCGTGCAAACCCGCTTACAACTGCTTAAAAGTGCCTTAGTCACTCTATGGCAGGGCCCTTGTTCTGCTGAGCTGCAAAAGAAAGAACCTCTGCCTGTCTCGAACCCCAGACCATTGACACAATAGATTGCATGAATTACCACTAAGCCACAGCAGATATACAAATAACTTGGTTCTTAAATAAATATATCATGCATTACAATGAGGGAATGTAAATGGAAATTAGGAATGGTATAACACAAACCCTTTTCTGTGGGTCTTTACCAGCAGTGGTTGTGGAAGTGCATGTTATGACTGTGAAAGGAGAACCAGCCATCCTAGCAGGGAATAATGTTACAGCGCCTTACAAACACTACACAGTATCAGACCAGGATTAATACTGGCCACAGGAATACAGTGCAATAACCACATTTGTATGGCAGTTAATTGTGTAAGTGAGAAAAAAGTACATACTCCCATGTATCCTGTGTTAGATTTGGAGGGGTGCATACATGTCTACACTGAGATGTGTGTACTAGAAGCAGCAACATTCAGGTTTGAGTACAACATGCATATAACTGGCTACAACCCTAGCATCAGATAAGAGACATATACCAACCTTCAGACTGACACAACGGTGTCCAGAGCAAACAAGCATGGGCCCCACCTTGGAAATCTGAAAGGGCTACGCCTACCTAACCTATCATTTTATAGCAGTGGGCTGCAATCAAAGTGAGTAATGCAATCACCAAACAGCAGGCTGCATGCAATTACTGAATGGTGGGCAGCAATTGGTGCAGAGGCTGTCACATGCACAAGTGCAGATACCTAGAAAAGCAGGCTGTACCTGCAGTCCACACATGCAATTATATCATTGCAGGTGCTGTGAGACAGAGAGTGAGAGAGATAGAGAGAGAGAGATATGGACACAGACACAGACACAACTGAGACACAGACAGAGACAGAGCAGAACACAGTGAGAAACAGAGACAGAATGTTGAATAGAGGGTGAAAACCAAAAACAAAAACACCAATAAAAAAAAAACTACAAAACCGTAACACACGGAGCAGGGAAATACTAAGGTAACGTATGTAACTCACATGCATGTGCTGGCATGTTGTAGATGTTCCTGAAGAGTACTCTACACACTGCAAATCATCCATGTGTGGCAGCAGTATGTATCTATCTGTATCTGCACATGTGCATAGGGCAAGGGACATACTGCAACTGTTAGTGAAGGGTGGACAGATATCTGTCAGTGAAGGTTGATATGTGCATATATCCATGTAGGTCATAGTGTGTGGCTTAGAAAGCAGCATGCAGTGCTCAGGAGCGGCCGTAGGTCAACTGGTGCCCTAGGCAAAAGGGCTCCATGGTGCCCCCTACCACATTTCCAGGTGCCCCCATCCTTGTCTTACTACACCACATAAATAGCGGAAAAGCACCCCTGCTAGAGCGGCGCCCTAGATTGCCACCCAGTTGGCCTATGCCTAAGGTCAGCTATGGTAGTGTTGATATATGTCATGTGGTGGTTAAATACTGTGGGACAGATTTGTCAGATCTGCTTTGTTACAGCCAGTGAGGCCTGCTAATGCTACAAGGGCTGAGCAGACCCACATGCATTCTGCACAACACTGCGCAATTTAATCACATACCTGTACATCCCACAACTGTCGCATAAGTGATATCCCCACCATGAAAGGTGGACTGTACATGTGCCTATATGTACATCCATGTGTACAGCAATGGATGTGTACATGTATGTGTATAGATATGCATCTATATATATATATATATATATATATATATATATATATATATATATATATATATATATATATATATATATATATATATATATATATATATATATATATATATATATATATATATATATATATATACAGTGAAAGAGAGAGACAGAGAGACATGGGTTCATATGTGCCACAACAGGTGTGTGGTGATCAAGGCAAGGACTGCAGACAAGTGTTGATACTGCAGTGCCATTCCACCTTCCCAAAACAGTGTACCCATTAACTACCACATAGGTGGAAATGTACCTAACAGTGAAGGTGTGATAAGGGAACATGGGACACAGGTGGAGAGTAGCCTCCGCTTTGATGAAGACAGTGCCACACTACACCTGTAATCTGTCTGTGTGGTATGTGTCATGACAACAGGTGTGTCAGCTATGGACATATAGGGTAGAGTTCCCCTGTACTCATCACAATGCCCTGTGTGGTATGTACTTCACATGACAACTACACCAGGTGAACAGGCCACAGACAGACCCCCCCCAGAGGGTAATACTGGCTGTAAACAGATGCCCTATGCAGACTGACTCACAAAACCACAAGTACACTGTATTGCATACTGGCCACACAGAGGTGACCCCTGCTGGACATACAGAGGTATGTCACACCCATAGCTGGGTGACAACCACCATGGCAACATATCACAATCCCTCCGGGATACATGCTCTAGGGCCCTAAACCTTGTCAGCTCACTAAACGGCACATGCTGGAGGGATAGGTTCCCATCTCATAGATATGCCATACACCGGAATAGACCACATAGCAATTGCAAACAAGGCTCCTCCTTAGCAGTTGTTATAAATACCCCTGATGATTGTGATAGAGTTTGGTAATGCACCCCAGGAAACACCTCTGTGGTTCAGGTTAGCAGGGGCAAGTGAAATCAAAGTACGTGTGTCAAAGGCCAGGGTAGCATATGGCTAGGCTGCCGTAGGCCCTAGGGCCAATAGCATATTACCTACTTATGACACTATGCACTCACACATGTACTTTATGCAATAGCTGCTATGTGAGGTTGCATAAGTGTAAAGCTGAATGTGTGCAAGGTCTGTAAAGATGTGATAGCTTAGTGTGATGTTGTATCTGACATGGTAGTGCCTATCCTAGCTGTGAGGACAGCAACTGATGTGTAAATGTACTGTTAGGTAGACATAGTAGTACGGCAGATGACGTGACGTAGTTCTCAATTGACAAATGTGGTGTCTCATTGTAGGCTAAAGCAATACATGTATGCTTAGTGAGTGGTACTGCTGGTGAATCCATCACCAATATGAACTGTAGTACTACCTGAAGGTGTAGGCCTAAACAGCACAGTATGGTGTGTGTGTTCACATTGCTTGGAAACACTGTCATGTGTGTTTCCTGTAATCTCCACAGAGGACAGAATGCAGACATAAGGGTGTGTAAGTAGTGGCATACAGTACCGTATGGTACACAGGTAATGCTCATCTGTGTTGGCATACAGTGGTGCATTGTATGTTTGCCTGATGTGTGTGTGATTATGCCTGTACAATGGCTGCAATCATATGTGTGTTACAGGGTAAATGTGTGTATCCAGCAACATATATAGTCTGTTACAGCAGTATGCCACCTATAGTAATAACTGGACACATCTGTTAGGCAGGGCTATGGCATCAATGACTAGGGTGGTTGATTGGTACTACTGTACCTGTACTATACATCCATTGCAATGGATGACATCTCTGTTCATGCATTGGTGTGATATACACCCCTGTCTTGAGGTTGTGCAATGTGTCACAAACAGTGTGTCAGGTACTGTTGTATAGTGGTGTGATATATAGAGTCTGCCAGGCAGTGTTAGTTAGTTGTGGCCTGAGAACCAATAAGTGGTATTGAACGTGTGCAACCTCTGACAGACAATAGGATGGTATATATGGCAGTAAAGTGATATCTGTGGGTAAAGGTGTAAAGTGTGACACAGGACACTCTCACACATATTGTTCATATCTTTTTCATCCAGATGGCCCACCACCGCAACCCAGCGTATACAGCGGATGAGGATGAGGTGATACTCGACAGCCTACTGCAGCGGTACACAGTGCTCTTCTCCAGAAGCAGCCAGCACCAGCAGGAGCAGACTACACTGTGGCAGGAACTAGTTAGTCGGGTAAATGACATAGGCATGCATAACCAGACATATGAGCAGGTACGCCATCACTGCAGTGATTTAATTAGACAAGTCCAGCGGCATGCATCTGATATCCAAAGACAGCAGCTTGCCACAGGTGGAGGGGTGGCCATTCATCCCCTCTCACTAGAGCAGAGGAGCTGCTCCTAAGCATGGTGGCTCCTGGACAACAGCTACAACAACCACTGACGTGTTGTAATGGAAGCCGGAGCCACCCAGCACATCCACCTGGAGCAAGCAGGTAACATGCCCAGTATGTAGACTACAGTTAACTGTATTGTTAGATTATGTGTACGTAAGATGTGTACTGTGTGTTTAGCAGTTCTGCCTAGTGTTGTGCAATACGGATAGTTTGAATAATATCCCTACACCTACACCTGTGACTGTTGACTGTTGTTGTACTGCAGTTTAGCATACCCACTGTAGCAATGCCACAGTTGTGGCCACTGACGAACCATCTCATATTCTCATAGGTCCCTCTGGTGTGACAGCAGGGCAGCTGATCCATGCTGGTGAGTGTGTTATACCTGCAATGTTGGTAATGGAATATGCATGTCTTAGGTGAGGTGTAGGCCATGTGCACGTAACACACCTACGCATAATGCATGCCATGCATGTTTGCTGTGAGACATTGCACAGCTCAGTAATGTCAGTAGCTGCCTCAATGACATGCAATACACAGAGCATGACACACAGTTGTGGCAACCCCGTACTGCACATTGGATAGGCATAGTTGCAACACTTGTACACAACATAACACATTGATCACATGCAGTACACAAAGTCATGCTACATATGGCATAACTACACACCCGCTGTAAGGTCAAACTTCAGTATCCCACATGTCATCCACACACACATGACTTACCTTGGGGGTAGAGGCCTATCATGGGGCTGTGCAACACTCTTCAACACATAACACAGTCATGTGAGGCAATGCTCCCTACTGGGCACCTCATACACCCATGTACAAAGTGGCTGTGTAATAGTGAACGTATCCACGGCACTGCATTTCAGGTACAGCATGCTAGGCGGTGGTCTGTCACACAGTAATAGCCGTGAGTGACCACAAGATTCATGATGATGATGATGGAACATGGTACTACACCCCATCTGGTTAAAGTGACCACAGTACTACACATTGCAGTCTTTGCTGTGCACCTCATTGTTCTGTGTGTGCAAACATATGCACCTATACACACCATGCATAGCATGTTGTGTGTGTGCTTACATATGCTAGTATACACATTCTGCACATCAGTCGCCATCTGTACAAAGAGTCACATATATGTCCTGGAATGCTATTGGGTGTATAGGTCACATGACACACCTTGGGTATGTGTGGTGTTTAATGTTGCAGTCATGTAGCATGCCATGTAGTGGTTGGCACTGACATGTCTGCAATATGTCCCACACTCACCATAACCACTGTACAATGTCCATGTCGAGCATTGGGATTCCTTCACTTCTACATGCACCACTCATCCCATATCTGTACATTGCATGCATTCGCTACACCTGTGCCCACTATTATGTGCTATGGACACAGACACTGTCATCAGACATGGCAATCTATGTGTCACACAGATAACACATGCAGCCATGGTATGTATACCATTGAGTGATGGTGCACATGACATTGCAGAGCAGATAATACTTGCACAGCAATGTTGTGTCCATGTACAAACTCTGTTCTAGGGTGTACCCAATCACTGAACAACTACACACATGCATCAAAGTCATGTATAATGTCATTAGATAGGGCTGTCTACACTTGCACTGCATGGTCTTGAGCAACACATATTCTGCATGCTGACACATGTGTGGTGATTGTTTGCCTTGTGATACTGTCACCCACCATCACCCACTATTGTGTATGTGTTGGATTGCTGGTGTGTGTGTGTGTGTGTGTGTGTGTGTGTATGTGCTGTGGTGAGCAGTGTATTTATGTGCATGTGTGCATGTGTTCATGTGTTCATGTGTCCATGTGTGCATGTGTGCATGTGTGCATGTGTGCATGTGTTCATGTGTGCATGTGTTCATATGTTCATGTGTGCATGTGTTCATGTGTGCATGTGCTCGTGTGTTCATGTGTGCATGTGTGCATGTGTTCTTCCTTCCACAGGTGCTGAGTTAGGGGTGGCTGAATGCAGCAGGGAACCTGATGTCACCGCCACTGATAGTGGAGATGATGAGACATGTATTGTGGCACAGGAAGGTCTGATAGGGTCTGTCATTGGTCCACCAATCGACACTACACAGTGGTCAACCACATCTATGCGCACACTCATACTGCCAATACATCCCTTGTCACCAATGGCCTTAGCTGAAGGACAGCATACAGTTGGCATTGACCAGGAGAGTGTGGTACCTATGGCATGTGCATCCCCTCACAGCAGCCATAGCCGGATTACTGGAACAGTACCACATAGGCGTATGTCCAGGGGTTCTCAGGGGAGCACCACTGGTCATATTGCCCCTGGCAGATGTGCCCCCAGAGGTATTACAACCTCCAGTATGTTCCGGGCTGTAATGCAGGCAGAGGCACGTATGGAACGGTACACCCGACAGGGACTAAGGGGCGCAGAGGGCCCATTACACTGCTATCAATGACAGCATCCGTGACCTTGCCGGTGCCATCCGGAATTACACCGAGGTCATTGATAGCCGTTGGAGGGAGATATTAGATGTCCTCCACGATGTGTTAGCCATGAGCCAGGACCATGCAGGATGGATGAGAAGCTGATGCGGATACATGCCAGCAACAGCATCAGCTGGCAGTCATCGTGGATGGACCACGGATCACAGCCGCTCCCATAGTGGCAGTACCAGCCCTAGCAATGCTGAGGCTGGCCTGTCCATTGACCATCCTACTAGACCACATGCACCTGGCACTGGCCAGTCCCAGCAGGGACATGGGTCCAGTCATCATACCTCTGCCTCTGATGACAGCACCCAGTCAGGGTTTGTACTCGATACTGCCCGTAGCACCCCTGCTAGGCACAGGTACCATATCCGTGGCCGGAGACAATGATCTGTACAGCCTAGCAGGTACAGTCTGTGGTTGTCCCACAACTGCCCATATATGGCAGCCACATGGTGGAGTTGTGTGCATGCAGACACACACACACATTTACCATACAACTAGGGCTCACACATACACACACACATTACATCAACATTGGCCCATGCAGTACTGTTGTCCCTCACACACACACACACACACACACACACACACACACACACACACACACACACACACACACACACACACATGCCAATTGGATGGGTCAGTGTCGGGCTCTGGCAAACCTACAACACACCCTGTGCATATGATGACACCTGTGCCACCTCCTGTCATCTGTAACATTGATGCAGGAACAGGCTAACATGGTTCTGATGCACAGGGTGACATTATAGCAGTGTAGCAATAGTAGCAAGTTGACAACAGGAAAGTGTAATGATATCCTTGTAGGTATACCTGAGCAGGCCTTATGCATCACAGCTGTGATAGTCATTGTAGCATTGTTTACACCAGTGTTAGTCCTGAGTATGTAATGTCCACCCATGTGCCACTTGGCTGAAGTGTACAGTGTTGCCAGCATGTGTTAGTGAGTGGACAGTACGTGTGTGATGTGTGCATTACAAATTAGCAGGTGTACATCTGTGAACATGGTGTGTGCGCACTGTCTGCATGTACGTGCATAGTGGACACATGGGATGTGCGACTTACCCTGTTCTACACATTGTTAACATATCATGGCATCTTTCGATGGCCAGTATGCATTCTACTACAGATATGTACTAACATGACATGGGTTGGCACTATGCTGTGGGTGATACTGTTGATATCTGTCAATGATCTGCAGTCTGGTAGTATACACCATCTCAACAGCATGACTATAACCAATCATTAGATGATGTCCTGACAAATGACTCACAGTTGTAGGGAGCTCAGTAACAGTTGGATCCTCCCAGTACTATACAATAACAGTAACCAGTGGTATTGACCACCACACGTTCCTGGGACCACACCTGTGTAGCATATAGCCCTTTTAGGTACATGCAAATACACTAGGGATATGTCCATCAACATCTGGAAATGCATGCATTGGCCTACACTACATTCCCTGGATGGGACATATATCCTACACAAGGGTATCATACAGACAGATACCTGTTGTCCAATACATGCTGTATAGCAGTAAGCCGTCTATGGCATATTCATCCACATTTACTATACATACTATCCCGACAGTACCACATAGGTAGTAGCCCTCAACATGTATGTTGGATACTAATGTGTACAGACAGACATGTGTTATGTCATCTGTCCCTTGGTATCCACATATTCATAGGTATTGTGGGGTCCCTCGGTGTTTCACATAACACATTAGGGGCCTGCATGCATATCCACAGGGCTGGTATACACCTATAATGACTGTCCATTATTGCCAGTCATTGTTGTGTATGAACATGTCTGGTATATACCCTCATAGGTCAATTGTCAATAGGCAATTACCCTCACTCACAGTACTCTATAGTACCTGTCATGGGTGTGTGTGGCAGAGATGTCCTTGGTCACGGATCACTACATTGGCTGGGCTTGACACAGACATACATATGTGACCTATGATTTGTGAAGCAGCGGCACAATCTGTCGATGGTTACAAATGTATTCATGTTGTATGCAGGCTTCACACTTATGTACTGATTGAGGTCACATGTACACATATTTATTTGACACACAGATATCCGATGTGTGCAATGCACATACTGTTTGAAACATATGTCATACCGTAGTAAAAGCAAAACCCACACTGCATTGACCACCTGTGGCAAACACACACACATGGCATTTGCAGGACTCAAACCCCTACCTATCTATGTTATGATACTAGAGAGATACGCATTAACACGGCATGCTATATGCATTACTGGGTGGTTTATGTTCCCCCTGAATATTTGTAGGATGCTGACATCATCAGACTTTCCAAAGAGGGATGTACCTCTTTTAATGTGTTTTCCCAGTCTCCAAAAAGGCTACTCCTCTCAAAGGAAACCACACACATACACAACCCCCCTCCCAACCCACACACACACACACACACACTTGGCGTTTGCAGGACTCAAACCGCTACCTAATTATGTTATGATATTAGAGAGATGCGCATTAACATGGCACAGTATATGCATTACTGGGTGGTTTATGTTCTCCTTGAATATTTGTAGGATGCTGACATCATCAGACTTTCCAAAGAGGGATGTACCTCTTTTAATGTGTTTTCCCAGTCTCCAAAAAGGCTACTTCTCTCAAAGGAAACCACACACATACACCCCCCACACACACACTTGGCATTTGCAGGACTCAAACCCCTACCTAACTATGTTATGATACTAGAGAGATACACATTAACACGGCACACTATATGCTTTATTGGGTGATTTCTGTTCTCCTGGTATATTTGTAGGATGATGACATCATCAGACTGGACATGGTAATGTGTGTACATATTGTTTTGCAATCCCAGGAATGATCCATGTAGGCTGGCAGGTATCAACAGCTTGTACAGGACCCCGTGAGTCTCACCTTGTGTGATCTATCTGTGGACACATTGACATCCCTCCATATGTCAACACATATCTATGCATAGATTGTTGATTTTGTGGATACGACATGTGTCTGTGATGTTGATGAAGAGCTGTTCAAAGTCTATGTGGGACATGTGTAGCTCTGTTCCATGATGTATGTCCTGGGTGGCTGCCTTGCAGATGGTGTAACATGCTTGGGAACCATGATCTGCACATGAACATACCACAGTTGGTAGGGTTGTGTGTTTGTCGGTTTCCAATAGCTCTGTTTATCACGTCTGCCATGATGCACTCCATGGCCTTGCAGATCAGACTTTATAAGCTTACTGGACTATACTTCCCATGGTGTGCTGTGCACCCACATATGTGGGGAGTGCCTTATGTTGCTGTAACACATTCGACAGTTCCAGGTCCTGTGGAGTGGGTGAGGCTCAACAGACTGTTCAGGTGCAGGGTCTGTTTGTTCTGTAGTGCATGCATGACACATATTGGGAAACAATGTAATCCAATTGCTGCCATGCTTTTGGCTTTGGGGGGAGCTGTTCAGCCATTCTACACGTGATATCTCCTGGTATGATCTCAGGGACTATCATCTGTGGGAGGTGGGTATGTATACATGGGCCTGTCTGATAGGATGTTGGCAATGTCAGTAAGGTACAGTTGTCCCTGACTCAGCACATATATGCGTGTACATTACTATTTATTACATAGCTGAAGGACATGTCATGATTCTCAGTCTGGACTCTTTCTCAGCCACTCTTTACAAAACACCAACAAACCTGAGCACTACTCCCGGTTGTACTCTTTTACACACTTAACACCCTACTGATCCTTTGTGCTCAGGCTACAGAGTATGTCATCATAATACACTGGCATGTCCAGGGGTCAGTTTAATGTGTACTCTCCAGTCCAGCTAGTGAATATTGTGGTTATGACAATGTCACATCTGCCTCATGTACACAGACAACCCTCTCTTCCTCACATCACACTCACATATATGTGGGAGCTGTAACAATATTGACATACAGGACGCTGAGCTCTTTTGACCCATGACTGGCATAGTCTATCAGGTAGTGAGGGTGACCACACACACCACATATCAGTCTCACATACACTGATAGTGACAGCACACAAACCACATTATCACACATACACATATTCGGAGGCTCTACATACACTCTGCCTAAGCAGCAGAGACCTCCACAGCAGACACACATACAACTGCTACCCCACTACAATGCCCACATGTCACACAGTTCACAATGTCAGTGTGCCACATAGTCACTGCCTTTGGGCTAAACAACACACCTGATACACTTGTTATAGGTGACGCTTAATGTCAAACACACTGTCGTCCCACTCACCAGGCCAAACAAGGGAATAGTCACTTTGAGCTGTCTCTCGGGTGCCAGGATCCACCACATAACACATGCACTCAGGTCACTCCAAAGCAAGTCCAGGACTGGCTCCGTCATTGTCCAAGCTGGTGCGTACAACCTCAGATGTTCCTCCCTGGACCACATGACATGAAACATAAAGGAACTCTGTGATCATGTAGCCCAGCCCAGTATTACCCTGACCTTGTCCAGCATCTTACACTCACCAAGTATGATGTCACAGTATACTAACACACTGATCATGTTTAACAGTTGGCTAACATATTGGTGTTATTCAAAGGGGATACAGTGTCTGTCACTCTGGGGTGACATGCTCGACATACCACGTAGCTTCCCTATGGACAGCTTGCACCTGTCACCCTTGGACCTTTGAATACTGGCTAGGGTACTTGCTGCCACCATAGTGCCTTATTTAAGTGGGGCTCAAAGGACAGAACCACCTCCATAGACATTACAGAGTACACGACACTGAGGGTAATGCTGCTCAACACCAGATGTATTATCCTCAAATTGTGCCCACTCAGGAATCTCCTCAGTATGTAGGATAGCAATATCTGTGCACTAACAGACACATGGTTCAGGGTCCCACATGCACACCAGCACTACCAGGTTGTATTTTGTACCATGCTTTCTGACCACATAACTCGGAATGGCCAACAAAAATAGGGGATGTATCCATATACATCACAGATACACATACCTCGGGTTGGTAGCACTGCACAAAGCATCACAGACCATACATATGCACCTAACATTGTGCAAATCAGCCTTTTGGTTTGTTGCCTGCTACAGACCACACTCCCCAACTCAGCAACCCCACTCAGCTTTCCTGGGAACATTGGACAATATGAAGGTCTCCCCAAACACCATTATATTAGGTGACGTCAAATACCCACACATTGGCTGTGGATAGTACTCAGGCCACAACACCCTCAACCAACAGTTGCTACTATTTCTACACTCATATGCTATGGCACAACCGGTCACCACACCCACACGAGGGGACAACATATTGGACATGATCATCACCAACATAGGGACTCTATATTCCACACCTGCGATATACCCCTCGTTGCTAAGGGCAGAACATACTTTATCTCACTGGACATCCATATCCCATCCCCACACCCTTCCTGGGTAATGTTGGTGAACTTCCCATAGGAAAATGTCACACTCCTCCAAACCACGGTGGTATCCTTCAGAGACCCTGGGTCAGTGGTAAGTATGGCTCAGACTGCTGTATCCTTTAGATACACATTCTATGGACACCTAGTGGACAGCATGGATCGTTACATCCAAAATAACAACTGGACTCATTCCTGCAATGGCAGTGGACCTGTGTGGTAGACCTCAACCATTCATACGCTTTACATCAAATGGAGGAAGCTACTACATGATAGAGCACAATCCCAGACAGGGAAGGCATCTGTGATCTGTACTAGCAGACAGCTACATTCACTTGGGTAATTATGTCAGGCACGCTTCTATCGGACAATTGCACCAGACACATTGGACACTCTCACAAGGCCTTCTTCAGTCAATTCAGCTACCTGGCTGGACACTTACTGATATGCTGTGTGTTACTGCATACTGACTAAACATACCCTGAACCCAATGACATTGCCATCATCCTGGCAAACAGGTTCAGTGCAGATGTGTCCCCCACATCCCCCCTAAGGTGGTACTGTCCATACCAACAGAGTGTAACCTCCCAGACATCACGAGTAAACAGGTGAGTGCTGCCCTCCCCACAGCGGACAACACAACATCAATGGGACCAGATGATGTCCCAGCCTGTGTCATACACAGCCTTCATGACAGACATGACACTCACATTACATCACTGTTCAACATAAGAGTTACTGCAGCATATGTACCCACGGAATGGCATACAGCGATAGTGGTCCCGCTCCACTGAATACTGCCACAACAGACCACAGGCAATATCGGCCTAAAAGGCTAATTAGCCTGTTCTGCAAAGCTATGGGGCGTATTGTAATGGGACTCATGCACATAGACATGGGAAACCTACAGACACTGGGTCCTGCACATTACAGCATTGTTGTGGGCAGATCTTGCCTGTTGGACCTGTTCATATTCTTTCAACAGTTACCAGGTCCATCAGTGTTGGGACGGTTGTCCACACAGCCTGCCTGGACCTTACACAACCCTTCAACACAATACCCCGCTCAGCCATTATGCATGGGCTCCCCAGCATCAATATCAACACATATTGGATGGATTGCTACCTGGATCAGGGATAGCACCCACATGCTCAGTGTTGCAGGTGCCATGTCTGACTATACACCCATTACATATGGCATCCCACAAGGCTCAGTCCTGGGACCTCTCTTGTTCAGTATATATTTGTGTGATGTACAGGCTATCACAGGAGGGCTATGGCTGCCCATGTTCGTAGATGACTGCAAACTGGGTGCCATAATCAGCTCTCCTGCTGGCAAATGCATACTCATACAGGGTCTCACAGAGATAGGTTGAATGGTGCCTGAGCCATGGCCCATGGCTACATGCCATTAGTTGCATAGACATCCCCTTTGAGGATGACAAAATGCTCACACATTACCACATAGGTTGTAATCCATTACATACAGTAGTGGTTGTTATGGTTTTGGGGACACAACCTGTTCGTACTCTCACCTTTGACAATCCTATTGTCATAGTTGTTAGAGTGTATGTCTACATAGCCCACCATATCCCACATGGTTTCACATGTTGATTATGTGTGGTCATTGTGCCCCTATACTCTTCACGACCATGCTTGGTTACTATGCCACATTTGGGATGTACCTTACCTGACACCTGCAGCAACTGTAATGGCCACAAATGTTACTCATCGAGCAGATGTAGGGACTCACACAGATGCCCTGCACAATTCTGATACAGTAACTCCAGCTATACTCAGTCACTTACCACCTACACGGATGTGTTGTGTGCCTGTAGTTGCAGGCAATATCTGACCCGGACTTACTGGACATGCTCCACCTCAGGATATCCGACTCCCTTGGAGCTACACACTCCAGGGACATATACCTCAGCACTGATGTTAAAAGGACATGCTGGGGGGACAGATTATTATCAGAAAGCCTCCACTCACTCCGGAGTGTAGTCCTGGTTTTGCATAGGCAAAGCCACCCACTGACCACCTACAGGTGACATCTTGACATGTGGATGGGTGATCACATGTTTACCCATGGGATATCTTCTGGGTCCCTGCTAGACAGAGGCACAATACACTCAACAGGAATGGGCTATCTTGTGTGACCTATTATTCAGAGGCACAGTGTTCTCATTAGACCGGGTTGCAGAAGCCAAACACACTCTGGCTATGCTTGTACATGCCCTAGAGCAGATAGCCTAGTATCAACCTCAAAACTTATAATAATTTTCATGATGCAAAATGTTTATTGCTGATACTGTTTGCAGGTTTTTACCATCTTTGCTTTCACACTTTCTATGAACCGCTTAGGTATCTGCAGAACATATTTGCTTATGGCAGGGTTCCACTATATTATTTACGTGTCTGTTGTCATATCAGTCTGTGCACAGGGCAGATCGCTGGGTAGTGAGAGGTTCCTGGGTTAACACATGCAACTGCCTGCTATATGTGGCCCAATGCTGTACTCCAACATGGCCTAAGTGTGTGAGCATGCCCAGTTCAGACTGTCAGTGTTCTGTTGCCTGACATTTGTCTCATGTATTCAAGTGTTTGAGCATGCTCAGTGTGACCTTTCAGTATTTTGCTGTCTGATGTCCACTACATTTGTTGATGTATGTCTACATGTCCAATATTAACATTTGTACTGTGTGTGTTGAAAGTCAGGTTCTATTCTTACTGCAGGACTCACCTTTGTGTCATAACTCGACAGGGATTATGCTGTGCCTGCAGAGTTTCCATGAAATACTTTGCATAGACTTATCGACATTTCTTCATACAGGCTAACCACTGCAATACTGTCATGGTTTAGTGGTTCAGTACTATAACTATAGTGCACAGTATCCTGGGTTCGAGGCCCATCGCCACTTATATTTTCATACTGAGCAGACCAGACTGCTTAGGGGCCAGTAGAGCAAATATGAGCATGTTGGCTTTTGTTCAGCTATGTCCTACCTAGACCCAGCTTGTCCAACATTGCTCAATATTAACCGTCATTGCTGGACATTGGCCAATATTACTCTACATTGACCACATTTGTAGTAGTTGGTGTGTGCGATTTTGTTTACATATACTTCATGATGGTAAATGCTGTTTAGCACTGCTTTATATTGCTTAACACATGGCAATCATGCTTCAGGTGTTGATGCAGGGCTGCCTATGTCGGATGCACATATTACACTCCCTATACATGTTTGAAAGCAGGTAGTGTCAACGTAGGAATCCCTTTTACTATATGTGCAGGTCAGAGAGAGGTATCATTTCCAGAGTTCCTACTGAGCCAGTGTATGTGCTATGCATTGCCTCTTTGCCAAGGCCAAAGCATACTGGGCATGCCTCCTTCTGCCTACTGGGGCAGGCTCAGGTTGTTCCTCCTCCGAGTCACAGCTGCCTGTGATGGCCTTGGCAATGGTGGGGGGCTGTCTGGCTCAGGCCTATGCTGATCCTGCTGCTGCTGTTTTCGCAGGGTCATATTATGTAGCATAGCACATACCATGACAATTTGGGTACATGTAGTTGGTGAGTCCTGCAAGGCTCCAGCAAATGTGTCCAGGCACCGGAACTGTGACTTGAGCAGCCCAAACACACACTCGATTACATTTTGTGTTTGTGCGTGTGCCTCATTATGGCATTCCTGTTCAGGTGTGTGTGCGTTTCTGATGGGTGTCATCAGCCAGGGCTCCAGTGCATAGCCAGCATCTCCCACTAGGTGACCATGTGGGATGTCCCCATTGGCAAATGTCTGGTACAGCTGCGTCAGATGCCAGATATGGGAATCATGGTAGCTTCCAGGGCAGCCAGCACACACATTCAGTATTATGCCCTGGGCATCACACACGACCTGGCAGTTGATGGAGGGGAAGCCCTTGCAGTTGAAGTAGACCCTACCCCACTCACCGACTGGTGCTTTGATGTGTATGTGCGTGCAGTCTATTGCACCCACTACCTCAGGGTATTCTGCTATTTGCTGGAAGAGATGCATATTGCTAGCCAATACCTCATGGGAATTGGGGAAATATACATGATCACCGACATGTGCTGACATGGCATCCAGGAACTGGTGCAGTACCCTGGATGCTGATGCCTGTGATATCCCCATCATATCACCAGTTGGTCTCTGGAAGGTACCTGTTGCTAATATTCTTAGGCCAACACATACCTTGGTTTCCACTGGGATGGGTTCCCCTCTGTTGGTTCTGTGTGTGAGGCATGGCCTGCACAGCTCAACAATTTGCTGCAAGAGGTCTCTGTCCACTCTATAGCGCTCCACTATCTCCAGCTCATGTAGCCCCTGGTAGGTAACCCTGGACCTGTACACTCTTCTCCGTCTCCTCACTGTGGGTTGTCCAGCAGCATTTGCATTATCACCCCCTCAGCATGTTGGATATGTCGCCTTATAACTTCAATGGCAGCCCCTAACATTTTTTGTCTCAGTGAAGCTTTTTCAGTTTTCACTTCTATTAGCTTACTGCAGTGTTGCAGTGTCTCTTAAGAGAAACATAATGGACTGTTGTTTGCAGAGTTTTAACTGCTGGGCTGGGCTGGGCTTGTGTTCTGCCTGGGTAATTGCCTGTTCTGATTGTTTTCACCAGCTAGCTCTGCCTGGTAACTTCCCACTATTTGGTGTGCTTCCTTTTTCCTTTCTGTTTCCTCAGGGGGGGGCAGCGCCACACACACAAGCGCAAACACGCGCACACCAGCTCACACGCGTGCACACATGCTTACATGGACTAAACCTTGCTTATTCTTGTTAAAACGCGTGCACACCAGCGCAAACACGCTTACAACTGTTTACACGGCGTTACATATGCTTACTCAAGCCTACACACGTGCATGCACAGTTACACGCACACTGTCTTACTTGGGTTTACTGGCATGCACACGAACACATGCACTCTCAGCAAGAAACTTTGCTGTTATCCACGGCATACACCTTTGATTTCTTGACTTTACCTAGCCTACCTGTTGACACACCTCTTTCACTATTATGTGAATGTAAGCTGACACATGACACTCTGCTCCAATGAGCTTCACTCCTTTCATACATACCCCCCCTTGTGATGTCACCTATCTTCTACTCTGTTACTCCCCTTATCCTACTCCTACACTCCACTGACTGTGCTCATTTGCTATGTAAACTTGCGATTCACTATCCTAACTCTCATTTGCATAGGATTGTCTACTAATGCTTAGTTACATCTCTTAGACTGAGCTTCCCCCCTTAGCAACCTCTACTCGGTGGCCATGTTGTCTTCAGCCTGCCATTCCCTTGCATTGTAAATTCTTTTTAGCTATAAAATCCACATTTATGGATCTTAATTATTAATTTTCTGCTTTTAGGGTGCAGCGCGTTTGCATGGTGCTGCGCTACGGTTAAACCCCGGAGATCGGGATAAAAAAAAAGTTATTTTATTTTTAATTTGCATCCCTTCCCATTGCCAATGGCCATATTTTTGGCCATTGGCATGCTTCCTCCTGTACATTCATGTCTTATTTCCAGCTGACACGGATCCATTTTGCTATTTGCAGAACCGTACTCAGTTATCAACTGAATACGCTTCTGCAAGTAACACTACTCCTACTCGGACAGGTTCGGGTTTCCTGGATTGCAAATTTACCTCATTTGCATAGCTTTTGCCTGCAATTGAAGTAATTTGCATATCCCAGCCCTGTCCGTGTAGGACTAGTTTAGAGATCTCAGTGTCACGCCCCTACCGGCTGTTCCTGGATCGCTCGGCGGACATGTTGGCTGCATGGAGTCTTACTCTATTCTAAGACTCCGTGCAAGCCTTCGTGAATCCGGTCCAATGTCTTAGCTAGCTTTTAGTATTGCTGATGTTATGTTCCACACTTTTGTAAACCACTCTTTATTTTAATTAATTTAAATTAATTTCATCACCCTACTCATTGCACAATATTTAAGTATCCATTACTAAGCAACTTCACTGATTTTATAGCATTGGACATACATATTTTGAAAGTTATATACTGCATGCATGTATCAACTTCAAAACATGTAAGGCAGCTTGAAATTTCAGGATTAACTTCAGTGATGTTTTCTACTCTTAAAACATTTGGAACACAACCATATTTGTTAAAGTGTAGAGTCCCACAATTTATGTTTTAGGTTGTATGAATACTCATTTGATTTTCAGATACTTGGATCCACTTTACTCCATGCATGCTGCAGTCATTTTATATTTGATGAATTTGTGTGTTGCATTACAGTTGTCTGGTAAATACTTTTAAGTTGTGCAGTTTGTTTACTAAGGTTCATATCACAGGCATAAATAGGTAGTTATAAGGTAGCTAGATGTCTATGGATTAAAGTTAAAGATGATTTCTTTTTCTCTTAAAGTACAGAACAAAATAAATCAAGGCACTACCATCCACAAAGAGAGTTTAATGTCAAGCTTTTGAGTCAAAACTATTTTTCAAATACATACAACTCGAATTAAAACCATACAATAATTATTCCTTGCCAGCCAATCAAACATAAAAGCAAATTAAACAATGAATCAATGTAGTGTCAACTCAAAGGTAAACTCACATTATAGCAATAATAAAAGGATCCAACAGACATAAGATTGTTTGAATTTTAAAATAGGCTTAATGTTGTTCACTTTATTAAGACCTGGTGACAGATCTGCTCTTTCCATTTATATTCTGCCCTTTCTGTCATATTGACAATGTCTTCCCCCTTTTATTGTTAAAAATTCTTTAGAGTATCCTAAACTTGAATGTGTGGTCATCACCATCTTTTATAATGTGTTGACTTAAAGCATTAGTATCAACTTCCCTATGGATTTCTGACAAGTGTGAGGCTATTCTTTCTTTAAATTTACAATTAGTTTTGCCTATATAGAAGCTAGAACATTTTACACAGTTTGCTAAATAAACTATATTTTCACTGTTACATGTACCAAACGTCTTAAAAATAAATTTAGTCTGTGAAATAGGATGTGTAAATTCTGTGTCTATGTTAATAAACTTACAATATACACAATTATAGCAGGGGACTGTCCTCTTACTTCTAACATAAGCTCCTTTAGTCTCTATCTTAAGATCTTTATAGCATAACAGCTGCTTTGAGATTCTTTTCTTTTTTATATATAAAAAATGGTTTATTCCCTACTATTCTTCTGACATTAACATCAGAATTTAAGATAGTCCAATTTCTTTCAATAACATTCCTAATCTGTTGCGAGTGTCTATTAAACTTTTTCACATAACCTAAATTGTATTTCTTAGGTTCACTTCCCATAATAAGGTTAGCAGACAAGGTGTTGGTACTATGTAAATATGGTTTAGCTAAATTTTGACATTCTGATGCAACATATTAATAATAAATGCTTTAGCTTCTATACTGTATAGGCTTCTTACGTCTGTACACTGTATATGCTTCTATACTGTATATACCAGAAAAACAAAATGAAAAAGTACATAGTAAGTGCTTTCATATCCATAGGCTTCTGTAGCCTGTGCATGAATAACAACCCAAGGTATCATGTACCACTGCCCTTCTTTTTAAAACATTTTAAAATGTTCATTCATTTGAACCAGGAAAATGGCAGGCATTCAGTGCAACAGTTCTTCAGCAGTAGTTTTACCACAAACACTCTCAACATTTTCAAGGATTGCAAACTTGAATACAACATCTTAATATTTGAATGAATATTTGCACAATGTATGTATGCCAGATCTAGCAGGTGCCTGAGCTGCTACTCAGACTCGAATCATTTGCGTAACAGTCAGGGCTTTATCCTTCTATGCCAGTGGAGAGCTTTTTCAGACTATTTTAACATAGGTGCCCAAGGCATTTCTGTGGATTCAATAACAGCCCCCGTGTGAGCCATAGAAAATGCCTTGCTCCCATGATTTGGTATTTTGAAATTCAGAGATGTATTAGCTGCAATGAGGAAAGACCTCATTATGGACTAATTTGCATTATCTGCCATGAAGTGAAGATCAGCACTTACAGCAGTAGGTAATGTGTTGGCAACCACATTAGGTAAGCACAGCCAAACATCCTCCTTAGTCACATGCACACAGTAAAACACACACACACACACACACACACACACACACACACACACACACACACACACACACACACACACACACACACCATATACCCCTTACCTGTCTCTATAGTCAAAAAGCCAATGGTGTCTCCTTTAACCTGGCAACACTTCATGGAAGATAAAAGTTCCTAATGCCAAACATCAGAGTTTGACATCCTAACCTTCAGTAAATGCATGCTAGATTACAAGAAGAAGGATGTGTGATTTCCTGGCAATCCCCCTCATATGTTACATCCTTTTTCAGCCATTGCAACTTGAGATTCCCCATATGTTCCAAATAACTACCTGTTACACTAACTTCTCAGTGCAGCAGGCTAAAACGGCCGATTTGCATGTAAGTGGTGCACAATTCAAACCTCTTTCCCCCTACTTTTTTTTGTTAAATAAGATATCTCTCTCTCTCTCTCTATATATATATATATATATATATATATATATATATATATAGATAGATAGATAGATATAGATATATATCTTTCAACATAAATCCCTGCTGGATAATGGGGGGAACCAAGGAATAAAATTTTAGTGGGAGATGAGAATACAGGGTTTGAAGCCTATTTAGTGCCTTCTTAGACAAATTGATTTTCTGTGGTGTCTAGTGGTTCCACACAGCTTTTGTTCATATACATGTCCCTAAGACACACCATATTGATTATCCCTAGTGTCTAGAATCCCCAATCACCCTGATCCCTCTGCAGTTTACGTGCCTTTACAGCACAAATCTTATGTATTCCCTTGCATCTAGTGTTCTCCACCAATCCTCATATTATTTAAATGCTTTTTGCACAAGTCTTATGTACTCCTTTCTCTCTAGCATTCCCCCACCCCACTGATCCTTATACTGTTTAAGTACTTGTACAGAACACATTTTATA
This sequence comes from Protopterus annectens, assembly GCF_019279795.1. NCBI lineage: Eukaryota > Metazoa > Chordata > Ceratodontiformes > Protopteridae > Protopterus > Protopterus annectens. Next base: position 1,410,352,835 of record NC_056726.1, read on the forward strand.
TGCACTCCCTCATGACTAGTGGTCCCCCAATCCCTGTAATGCTTTAATTCCTGGCAGCCAGTTGGCATAATGGTTAATGTCTTTACCTCGGATGCACAAGGTACAAGGTTTAATCCTTACCTCCGGCTAATGGTTGTTAGGAGTTTGCATGTTCTTCCTGCGTCTCTGCAGGGCTCTTCCCACATCTGAAAAAATGTGCTGAGTGTTTCCATCTCAAACTCACCAATGAATGGAACTGTGGGCAGCAGCACAAACTCTACATGGTGCTCTATAGGGGAAAGAGTTGTATAGATAATCAGTTTTGGGCATCTACTGTGGTGTGCAATATCCTTCACAGACTGAGTCCTCTTGAAGGGCTAGCCACTCGATAGTGTAAAATATGGCTTTAGGTAATTTGGTCAAGTTGACTAATGTCACTAAATGGACATGGGTATTTGTCGGTGATAAGTGGGTTGAGAATCTGGCCTATGCCAGGGACCCATGCTAATGGTGGGAGGGGAGCATGTGCCCCTATAGGCCAGTATGCACCCACCATAAAAGCCCAGTAGCCCTGGGTCAATAAGCTACTGACCAGCCAGTGTCCAGTTGCCCAGCCTGAGTTACCTGGGATAACATTGTTGAGAGAAAAAAAAACATTTACTAAGAACTGCTACACTCAGTGTAGGTTTACTGACAGGACAGAGCTTCGAAGTGGATGACATGATGATGCAGAGGAGGCTATGTATCCAAGAGACAAGAAGGAAGGGCAATGCAGCAAAAAAAAACTTGCCTTGGGATCCAGACTCTTCTACTCAGGAGGACAGCTTTCAGAAGGCAGTGAGGGATATCATCAGAAGTAGTCTCAGACTCATGGCAATCAGACTCCAGTGAAATGATAAGGCAGTACTATCATAATCTCAGCCTATGCCCACAGCAAGGTTGTGATAATGAGGGAAAGACAGCAGTTGTAGGACCTACTAGATAAGCAGAACAATGAGAATTGGTGTTGATAATGGGTGACTTAAATGCACATATCAGGACAGACAGAACAGGATATGAGGACTGCATGGGTCCACATGGGTCGGGAAACAGGAATAAAGAAGGAGAGGCCATTCTAGACTTCTGTCTACAAATTACTTGACAGTAGCCACCACGTGGCTCTGAAAGAGACAGTCACAAGATCACATAATAGAGTTGCCAACATGCAAATCAGGTGGACTTTCTCCTACTAAGGAAAGGGCACTGGGTTAGAATCAAAGACTGCAAAGTGATCCCCAGTAAAACAGCTGACCTGTAGCATAAAACACTATTTGAACCACTAGTTGCCACAATCAGTTGCAGGAAATGATCAGAGAAGTCTCTAAGGTCAGCAGAGACCAGGATGAACACCTGGAAGTTGACTGGAGAGAAAATACAATAGTTCATGGAATTACTCAGGGCTCTAGCACCTCAAGAAGAGGAAGAAATAGGTGAAGTTGAAGAAGAATGGCAATGCCTCAATTGTAGAACAGATATGTGGCTGAACCAGGTATGGATCCAAGGTACATAAGGAAAGCTGGTGGTGGAATGTACAAATCTAGGTAGTCATCAAAAGAAAGAAAGAAAGAAAAAGTACAGGAAAAGTGGAAGATAGAAAAGACAGACCAGGCTAGGAAGGAATACTGCTTGGCTAACAAAGAAGCTAAGAAAGGAGTTGCAATAGCAAACAACGATCATTGGAGGCACACTACCATCTTCTGGAAAGTGACTCAGTAGGTGATATAAAGAAGCTATATCAGGTTGCAAGACAAAAACATAAAAATAAAGAAGATAGCCAGACATCCTTCATGAGGGATGCCTGCAACAACCTGCTCACCAGTCCACAAGACATCAAAGGCAGATGGACGGATTACTTCCAGAAGCTTCTGAATGAACAAAATCTCTCAGAAGCTGTACTGCCACAGATGCAGCTTGCAATGAGAGGAGAATAAGAGGAGCCCACACCAAAAGAAGTAAAAACAGCAATTAGGAAAATGAAGTCAGGGAAAGAAGTAGGCTTAGATGAGGTCACAGCAGATATAATAATGATGCTGGGTGGTATAGGAGAGAAATGGCTCCTGAGGGTACTTATAGCAGGGTGGAGAGAAAGGCATATCCCAGATGACTGGAGAAAAAGCATACTAATGCCAGTGTATGAGAACAAAGTGTACATCCACAATTGTGGGCAGTATAGAGGCATCACACTCATGTCACATTGCATGAAAGTTCTGGAGAGGGATACTGATAAACGGATATGCACAGTAATAGAAAGTAAGATGGGAGATGAGAAATTTGGTTTCAGATCAGGATGCAGCACAACTGACCTAATGTTTGCAGTGATACAGATAGTGGAGAAGAAGCTAGAGATGAGGAAAGAGTCCAACTGGGCATTCCTAGACTTGGAAAAAGCATACAGTATGTCACTGTCCCAAAAAAGCTGGTTTGGTCAGTAGTGTGGTAGTATGAAGTCCAAGAAACATTGGTAGAATTAATGTAGACTATGTACAAGGACCCAATGATTCAAGTACAAACAGTGTTCAGTCACACAGAGGGGTTTTCAGTGGGAGTGGATGTGCACTATGGTTCAGCTCTGAGCCCACTGCTGTTCATATTGGTGATGGACTACATTAGCAAACAGGTCATAGAGGACAGATCAACAAAAGTGCTGTAGTCAGATATGTGGCATTATAGGTAGACTGTGAGCAAGAAATTGAGCAAAGGATAGGGGAATGGAATGCAAAACGGAAGGCACATGGGATGAAACTAAGTATGAATAAGACAGTAGTAATGGCAGCAAATTGGAGAAAATTATTCCTGTGGCGGCAGGTGTAAGTATAAGGCTGGAGTACAGACAGTCCTGGGTTCTAGTACAGGGTGTGCAACCTTTTCCCCCACCAGGGGCACCAATATCCTAGATCTGGCCATTACCAACATGGGCGACCAATGCTCCACACCAGAGGTCAGCTCCTCGGTCAGATCTGACCATAAGCTAATCACCCTAGACATCCACATCCCACCCCCACTCCCCATTAAGATAACATGACTGCTGAATCTTACACCAATGCACTGTATGAACACATAAACTATTGCATGGACCATGCCATCCCAAATAGATCCAAGACGCTCTCCTCAAAAAAAAAGGTAGCCAACCTGGTGACCCCCTGCCATAAATAAACTCTACAACAGAAGGACGAAACTGTTGAAAAAAAAGAGTAAAATCCCATGATTGGAAAAGCTTCCTTGTCAGCCTCAGTAAGAAGCTGAGATCCCTCATAAAATACCCCAAAGCTAGTTACAAAAACAAAATCATCACAAATTCTAAAGACAACCACAAGGCATTCTATAGTTATGTCAAGAATCTTAGTGGCAATACTCAGATCTGCTCTGGGTTATAGCACAATGGCACTGAATATACAGAATCAACTGATATTGCCAACATCCTGGCAGATAGGTTCAGTGCTAATTTCACCCCCCTCACCCCCTAAAGGGCCCATCTCAATACCAGAAGAATGCCAAGTCCTGGTAATCACGGCCGCACAGGTAAAAAATGCACTCTCCAAAGCCAAGAATACAACATCCATGGGATCAGACAACATCCCGGGCTGTGTTCTGCATGAACTACAAAACAAACTGGCACTCCACCTAAGTACTATGTTCAATCATAGCCTCACTTCAGGCTTTGTGCCTACGGAATGGCACACAGCTGTGGTTATCCCACTCCACAAGGGGGGATCCACCATGGACCCTGGGAACTATCGCCCCATTAGACTGATGAGCCTGATCTGCAAGGCGATGGAACATATCATAATGGAACTTAGAAACAAAGACATAGGTAACCTTCAAACCCTGGACTCCACCCAGTTTGGGTTCGTGAAAGGTAGATCATGTCTTCTAAATCTGATTGACTTTTTTGAAGCAGTCACCAGAGCCGTGGACGAGGGTAAGGTGGTTCACACAGCCTATCTCTACCTCGCCAAGGTCTTCGACACCATCCTCCACTCTGGAATCATAGACAAACTCACTAAACTGCGCATAAATCCCTATGTCACAAGATGGGTTGCCAGCTGGCTTACTGACAGAACCCACACCATGAAACTAGATGACTCCAAATCCAACTCCAGACCAGTGACAAGTGGAGTACCACAGGGTTCAGTCTTGGGTCCCCTCCTGTTTGGCATCTAGTTCTTTGAAGCTCAGGCCAACACAGAGGGTCTATGGCTAACAAAGTTTGCAGATGACTGCAAACTGAAAGCATTATTGAATCCCCAAATTACGTGGACATTCTACAATAGGGCCTCACTGAGACAGATGCCTGGTGTCAAAGCCATGACCGCAAGCTCAATGCCAAAAAATGTATAGTCATCCACTTTGGTAAAAACCCTGTGCCCATGAACTACCACATAGATAGTAGTCCACTTAACACCGAAAGTGCGATATGAGACCTAGGGACACAGGTGGACAGTAGTCTCTCCTTTAATGACCACATCACCAAAGTTGTCAGAAAATCCTTCTATGTGGCTCACCTCATCACAAAAGGTTTCTCATCCAGAAAAAAGGAGGTCATTATTCCTCTCTACTCATCTCTCATTAGACCTATTATAGAGTACAGCGCCCCATTTGGTATGTACCACACAAGACATTTACAACAACTGGAAAGGCCACAGAAATACCTCACAAAGAGGATCACCAGCCTCAAACAGATGCCCTATGCAGACTGCTTCAAAAAACTCCAGCTCTACTCCGTCACATATCACCTACTCAGAGGCCACCTCTGCCTAACATACAAAGCCATGTCAAACCCAGATCTGTTGGACATGCTACACTTAAAGAAATCCCAATCCCTCTGAGCCACACACTTCAGGGACCTAAACCTTGTCACCACAATAAACAAAACATGCTGGAGGGATAGGTCCTGTCTCAGAGACTTCCCATACTCTGGAACAGACTGCCCATTCATGTTAAGCAGAGCACCTCATTAGCACTCTTTAAGAAAAATCTTGACAATTGGATGGGAAATAGGAAATTCACCCCAGGGATCACTTCTGTGGCTGTGGTCGACAGAGGCACAAGAAAATAATTTGTTTGGATGGCGAAAGCCAGGGAATCTTTATAGCTAGTCTTATATAGGTTCATAGATTGGTACTAAGCTATTGGCCCTAGGGTCTATACAAGCCTAGCCATAACAATTCCCTGTCTATTTCTTCCCACAATATTTACTTCCCCAGACCCTCTCTAGCAGGGTGACTGCATGATCCCCAGGGTGAATTACCTATCTCCCATCCAGTTATCAAGGTTCCTTTTGAAGAGGCCAAATAGGCACTCTGCTTGACATGTAAGGGTAGTCTATTCCATAGTCCAGGGAGTCCCTGTGTCAAGAACCTATCCCTCCAGCATGTTTTGTTCATTGTGATGACATGTGGCTGTGAAGGATTGGGATTTCTTTAAGTGTAGCATGTCCAACCCCTCTGGGTTTGACATGGCTTTGTTTGTTAAGCAGAGATCACCTCTGAGTAGATGATATGCGACAGAGTATAGCTAGAGTTTTTTTAGGCGGTCAGCATAGGGTATCTGCTTTAGACCTGTGATTCTTTTACTGAGGTATTTCTGCAGCCTTTCCAGTTGTTGCAAACTCTAGGGCCAATAGCCTAGTACCAAACTATAAACTGATGAACCTAAAATAAGAGGAAACTGAGAATTCAGGTAGAAAGGAACATACTGGAACAGGTTAATAGCTTCAAGTATCTGGGACAGGTAGCTGAAGAGAAGGGGAAATTTGAATGAAGAGGTCAAAGCTAGAATCACAGGGCTCCAACCAACTGGCATAGAGTGTTAGGTGTAGAGTATGACAGAAGTGTGCCAAAGAATCTGAAAAGTAAGGTGTACAAAATAGTTGTGTGACCAGTGCTACTGTATGGTACAGAAACCCTGGCAGTAAAGGCTGAGCAGATGAGAAAGTGAGAGGTGTTGGAAATAAAGTACCCAAGAAGGGTGGTAGGATGCACCCTGTGGGACAGAAGAAGAAATGAGGACATAAGTGCAGAAGCCAAAGCAGATCCAGTTGCAGAAAAGATCAACGAGAACAGATTACCGTGGTTCAGACACATATGCAGAAAAGCAGAAGAAAATCTGCTGAAGAAAATTTAGGACAGACAGAAAGAAAGTACGAGGAAATGCTGGCATCCAGCAAAGAGGTGGATGGATTGTGTGAGACAAGATCTACGACAGTCAGGGATGAGTGTTGAAGAAGGCAGGTGTATGGCATTAAATCAAGAGGGAGATGGTGATGGTTAACACGACACCTTGACCCCATGTAGAAAAATGGGAACAAGGGGATTGATAATGATGAATGGTGTCTCCATCCACATACTGCAGTACTCTCTGGTGACTAGTATTCCCCTCACTCAGTGTTGTAGACTTATGCTGTGTAGGTGTATGTGTGTTGCCCCAACCCACACTTAAACAGACAGACAGACACACACACACACACACACACACACACACACACACACACACACACACACACACACACACACACACACACACACACACACACACACACCTACTCTCCAATTGCACTCACACACTTATCCATACATCCATTCATACACACGCACACATAACCATACACATCCTCACTACATGCCTTACACTATCTCCCCTACAGAAAGATAGACAGATGCATACACACATATACACCCCCCTCAAATATATGCAACCCCATGCATACACTCACACATCCCAACCCTAGCTTATTACAAAACTCACCTGCACTTACCGTTTCTATTATGGCTAAATATGGTCTATTGGTAGTTTTCATGATGGGTGAGGAGTAGCTGTGCTAATCTATACAGCTGAATGATTCTATGAATTACTCGACACATATACACCATCTTGGAGGCAGTTGTGCAGAGGAGTGCACATGACTAATTACCATTTATCGCTCTCCCCTAGACTGCCTCATTACTATGTAGTATGGCCCCAGAGACAGCACAATGCAGTGCTGCATGTCTTCATGCTAGAGTACAATTTTCAGGCGGTTTCTGAACTCCAAAAGGTTACTGCAAGGTACACCTCAGGGTAACCTTTATAAATACCCACTACTGTGGGTGTAAGGCAATCTGTCTCAAAATTGGTGTTAGTAGTTATTTTTATTGGTGCTTGTACTGCTCTAGTATTATTCTTTGTTTTGTAATATTAACTTATTTTATTTCTTTAATCCTATTTTTTTAATTCTAATTAGCTGAAGTTTTCCTTTATTAAGCATTATTTTTTTATTTACTTTTAATTTCATTTTATGTTTCTTAGTTTTATATTAAGTTTTTTTATTGACATACTTAGCTGGAGATGCTACAATGGATGGTTGATAGCATACATTCTGAGTTCTTGCATGTTTTCCTGATTTAGTGGTTCCCCCTCCCTTTAGAGTAAATGGGAAAAATGACTGATTATTTTTGTATTTTGATAACAGTACTATTATATTAATTTGTATGCGTTTTTTGGGGTTGGATTTTGTGTCTCAGTGTGTTATATAGTTGACTTACATTTTGGATTGCATTTTATGTTTATTTTGATCTTTTTATTGTATTTTCCCCATTAAAGTCTATAGGAGAAGTATGTCCATTTTACTTTGTTTGCTTTTATTAAGCTCATTTAATAAGCACATATGCATCGTTGTATAGTGGCCTCTACGAACTGTTGAGAGAAGTATGGCGTTATAGTTTTAAAGCAGTCTGGACAGACTTTACCTTAGAAGTAATTGATTAAAAAGGATTACAACATTGAAGAAATTATCTTCATTTGACAAACGTTTTGAGTTGACATGGCTTAATAACGCACTCATTTTTAATTCTTATTTAAGTGCACTGGAATTTTAAAGCAAAGTCTCCAGTGGTTGCTAATTTTACACTAGAGGTTATTTGTCAGGTAATATTTGGTCTAACTGTACCAAACTGTACTGGATGTTTATCCTTACATTCCTGCCTGCAAGTACAGACCCATTGTGAGTTGATTCTCCCATGTGTAGACAGAGAGACTTGCATCTGTGATTTATGAAAAATTCCTATTATTTTCTGTTATGGCAAACTGCGAGTCTAACAAAGGTGAAATTCAATGTACATGGTTATGTGAATTTTATCTGGATGCTAAGTGAGAGGCTTCTCTTTTGTCACACCTACTGGCAGTAAGAGATGGAAATATAAGGTGATCTCTGAGACAGTAGTCTGTTTAATTGCTGGTTAAACCAAGGCTCTGTGGAACCTAGTCGGACTTTCCTGGTCAACAAATGTTAAATAAATAAATAAATAAATAAATAAATAAATAAATAAAAATAAATAAATATATGACATGTCGGTCAGTGGCAGAATGACAAGTGTTACTAAGTATTTTGGAAAAGTGCTATGAATTAATTGAATAATTGCTTATCAGGATACATACAGTAAATGTACTAAGCTTTTGGAAGAAATGTGTTGGAAAATGTTCTTTCAGTATGAAGGATTTACTCAAGAAAGAAACTACAGAGGCTAGTACCAAGCATGGCAAATTTGTGATAAATTTCTAAAGTGCAAAAAAGAGCTTACTAAAATCAATGAACTACAAAATGCTGTTGCATCAAAATTCCCATGAACAGGAGAAAAGTTGTGGACACCCCCACAGTAAATGCTAAGTGTAGAAAATAACATGCTTTAAAAGTGAAGCAGTAGCTGATATATACAGTGGCAATGCAAAGTTGATGCTCAGTAATGTGATGAGAATTGTTTTATTGTTTTTTTTTTTCCTTAGAAAACATGCCAGGTAACTATAGAATGTATACACTGGGTGCACTGAGAAAAAATGTTGCATTTTTGGGGATTTTTTTAGAGTAACAAGTCATTCACTGTGGTGGTGGTGCTGCGGTGTCCCGTTCGGTTCTCAGCTAAAGCGCTTTCTGTGTGGAGACATGCGTGAATGGGCGTACCTTCGTTGAAGGTTGTACGTCAGGGCTGGCAACTCGGTATGTAAAAATCTGCTGCCAATCATTAGCGGGCCGGAGTTCAGCTGTGGCGACCCCTAACCGGGAAAAGCCGAAAGATACAACAAGTCATTCAGTTCTAATATAGTGATAACAATGAAAGTTTTAACTACGGTCTAATAGTCTTAGTAATGAACAAATGCCACTGAAGCTAATGGTGTGGAGTTTCAGAAACTGTTCAGAAATACTAAGATGGCTGATCCAGTGGTATGGTATGACTGAAACAGTTCAAAGGTATTGCTGCACAGATATAAACCCAGTAATATTTCTGCATGGTATCGGTTGTTCTCTTAAGTTCTGCTGTCTTAACAGGCTGTTAAACCACTATAGGTCAGAGTATACTTTTTTGTAGCAGTGAAAAAGAACACTACATGCGTGAACCAGACTGCCCCATATTTGAAGTAAGTAAAAATATCATGAAGAGAACTGTATTGCTTCTGAAATACGTTGTTTTGGTAGAAGCTGCTTAAAACATTTTGTGTGTGCGTGTGTCCTGCTTGTTAAAAAGTAAAAGCAAAGAGTATGTAGTATATAAAATGCAGTGACAAAAGGTAGAGCTTTATATAACACTGGATTTTACTAAATGATGTCTTCAGAAAAAAGTAATAGTACAGCACTGAATTTTCCAGGTGCTGCCAGTATTAAGTTGCATAATTTTACACAGCAAGGAACAATCTGAGCAGTGGTAGGGAGCCTGTAATATAGCAATAATTACCCACAGTTGGCGTGGTTTGGTCCCGAGGGTGAAGAGGACATTATTTAAGAAAAGAAACTATTACTTTTCTTAAATAATGGCCTAGTATAATGCCTGTTTACTGCCCTTCCGCAGATGTCTGGCATCGTTCTGATGTACTTACGCCTGCGCAGTACATCAGAAGCAAGATCTCCGTTGTATGTTAAATGGGTTTAACATAGCGAGACAACTTTAAAATAAACGCGGACATCTCCGGTTAAATGAGTTTAACATAGCGAAACACTAGATCTTGCTTTCTCCGTTGTTTTAAAACACTGCTCGCTATGTTAAATGGGTTTAACATAGCAAGACCGGAGATCTCCGTTGCTTATTTTGTTAAACCCATTTAACATAGCGAGTTATACTAATGGAAAAGTCCCGGACCTTTTCCATTAGTATAACGCTGGCCAATCAGCGGGGATCATGGTATAATAAGATGTATACAGCACTGCATTGTATTTATTGTTGTCTGAACAGCAGTGTCAAATCTATGCCAAAATTGATGAGACCTCTAAGTAAAAAGTAAGTCTTCCTGAGAAGTAAATTGGTAATACTAATACACAAGTATACCTGCAAAACATTTGCCTTGTCCTCATGTGGAGGCTTGTCTCAACATTTAAATGATCCTTCTTGGCAATTAAGGGGTAGCATGGAAAAGCAAGCTCTGTGTTAATGTAATACTTAAAGGATTGCTATAAAAAACTCTTGTGTCATAAAATTACATTATCAAGACACTGCTTGTATTTTGTGAAACTAAAGTTGATGTAAAGTATTGTCTTTTAAAACAAATACCTTTGTCAGGATAAGGGTGTGGGAGGTCTCCAGACTTCTAAATCTGAGAAAAGTGGTTAGTTAGTCCACATTTCCTGCATTCTCTACTGAATGCTGAGTATAGCTTCTTATCATGCTGATAGTGGTATCTTATAAAAAAATACATTTGGTAAGATTAACGTGTTGCATGTTTTGCTGCATCATCATGCTCAAGCATAGGAATATATCTCCACTGCAATGCTATTTCAGCATGTTCATGCTCTGCTTTGCACTGACAGAATTATTTTAGTACCAGCAGATTTATTTTTATTTACAAACAGACTAGTCCTCAGTAAGTTCATTCATTTGTATGATAAGTAATTGTGATGCTTTTCACAAAATCACAACTTTGTCCACAGTTAAGCAAGATTCTAGCTTACTTTTTGCTTTACCATTTTTAATAGCACAGACAATTCCGTCTCCTATTAATGAATTAGACAACAACTTAATAAAGAATTAAGCGCTAGTTATATGCGCTTAATGAATGAGTTCTTTGAGGGTGTTGAACATTCATTATTGGAAGAAATTATCACAATTGAAACCAAAATTCTTGAGATTTTAAAAGGGGACAATGAGAATGACAGTTATCAAGTACTTTTGGAGAAAATCCGTTCACTGGATGGCAGGCTTGAAGTGCAAAAAAAGCGCAAATTACTCAGAGACATTGGTGACTATAAAAATGGTCACATTTTCTCTTGGCCGAAAGCTGAGTATAACCGCTCCGACACGCAGAGTAGTTCACTTCGTGAAACGGAGGGTAATAACAAAAAAAGAAAAACTCAGCCGCTTGACAAACTGGACACGTTTGAAATTCCCTCTACACCCACTGAGATATCGACGAATCAACAAAAAGAACTACAACAAGACGTACAGTCGACGCCTGAACGTCATGTAGAGTTGAAACCTTAATGGCAACATCCAGTGTAAGCAATAAGGGCGCGACTGCTACTAATGCTGTGTGTACGGCGCTACAACAAGTAGATGTGCATAAGAAGAGACAAACTGACATATCGTTTTTTTTACCATTTCGCCTAAACTGTCCGGAAAAGGTTCCAACATACAAAGTGAGGACAGAAAGAAGCCCAATGCAGAGAACAGCTCAACAAACAACGCAGGGAGCGAAAAGGAAGAACGACAGTCCGAAGAAAACGAACAAGACACCACGCAGGTGATTGCTGCTGGTTCATTTTTAACCAAAGGTACTGTGAATTTAACTAGAAGAAATCTCCCTGAGGAATACTATAACTTATTGAATAATGGGTTAAAATTCATTCCGTTTACTACGGACAGTCTGGTGAATATGTTAATAGACCTGAAATTGTTTGCTAGAAGTTTGATGTTGAAACTCTTGTTCCCTAATTCCATCATTAATAATAATTGTTATAAGAAACTAAGTGTATTTGTCCCACAGCTATCGCCAGTAATAATAGCATTTATGAATATTGTGGAGGTAGAGTTAAGGGCAATGTGCTCTGGTAGAAGTGAAAGGAGGTATAATTTGACATACAATGAATACAAAGCCCTGACATCTATAAAAAATGATAAAGAGATCATTATTAAGCAGGCTGATAAGGGTGGGGCAACTGTGATAATGGAACGGGCATATTATACGAGTGTATTTAATACATTTCTCTCTGATGAAACAACATTTCAAAGAATTTCCTTTATAGAGGTGAAAAACCAGATAATGCAGGTAAACATGCAGATATATGAGATGCAGTTAAATGAGCAAATATCATTGGAGCTATTTAATTATTTTTCAATCCCATGTCCCAGGATACCTCAGATCTACGGCATACCAAAGATATATAAGTCACTATCTAACCCTCCTCTCAGACCGATTGTGTCTGGAAGAGGATGGGTAACAGAATCTATTTCAAAGTATTTGCAAAAAGAGTTATCCAAATTGCTATCCCATTGTACTACTGTTATAAAGGACACTATACATTTTTTGCATAAACTAAGTGAATGGTATATCAGTGCAAAACAGAATAGTATATTTGTAACATTAGATGTTGAATCTTTATTTACAGTAATACCCATAGATTATGGAGTAGAAGCTGTGAGGACATTACTGTTGATGTATTCTGTAGTTCAACCTAATGAGATTGAAAATTTGTGTTCATTGCTAGATCTTGTATTAACAAAAAATGTGTTTGTATTTGATGGTGTACCATATAAGCAGCTCTCTGGTGTAGCCATGGGGACATCCGTGGCTAACACCTTTGCGAATATTGTCCTTTATTATTGGGAAAAGAACTACATATTGAATGACTCGAATGATTTAAATAAGTATGTAAAATGTTATGCAAGATTTGTTGATGATTGTTTTTTTGTCTGGGAGGGGACTGAATATGAACTAAATAGCTACTTAATATACTTGAATAGCACCACACCTTTTTTTAAATTTAAAATGAGTTATTCAAGTCAGAATATAACGTACTTAGATGTAAAGATTTATATAAAAGATCAAAAACTTGAAACTATGATATATAAAAAGACGCATAAGTGATGCGATATTTAAAAAGAACCAGTATGCACCCGACACATATCTATAGGGGCATAGTAAAGTCTCAACTTATCAGAGTGAGTAGGTTAACAACTGAGGATGATTTATATAAAAAAGAAGTACAAGAAATGAAAAAGGAATTCAAGAATGGAGGATACTCAGATGTTATGATAGAGAAATGTATTGTGAAATAAATAAAGGTAGAGACCAAGAGTACAAACCAGTATTTAATTGTACAGCATGTAGGGAATTAACTTCACCAGTAGTACAAAAAATGACAAAAGATGATCAAGTTAGGTATGTAACCACATATAATGGGTATAGCCAAGTGATTTGTAAAATAATAGAAAAGAACTGGCCGATTCTAATGGCGATGCCGGAAATACAGAAAATAGCAGGATCTAAACCTAGCTTTGCTTATAGAAATCAACAATCATTAAAAAACATGTTATGTTACAAGGATTTTTGTAAACAAGTATATACACCACAAACCAAGCTAGGAACCTATAAATGCCACAATTGTAGCTGTTGTGAAGATATTTTACAATCTAATGAACCCTTTAGACACCCAATAAGTAATGTTAGTTATATCTTTAAATGCAGAGCGACCTGCAATACATCTCAATTAGTATATCTTGCCACCTGCAACAACTGTGAAAAATTTTATGTGGGTAAGACAATAAGAAGACTGAAAGACCGTGTGGTCGAACATAAGTCAGAAATTAATAGAAAAATTCAAACTAATGCTCTATATAAACATATTATGGAGGAAACGACACATAGATTTAAATTTAGATGTATAGATACAGTTGATTTGGGTGTAAGGGGTGGTGATCTAAATAATGCTTTGGAAATTAGGGAGCTACAATGGATAATAAGACTGCAGGCTGATGTGAGTCCTGGCCTTAACAATGCCATCAGTATAAAACCGGTGTTAGTGAAACGACAGTATGATAATTTATGATGAATAGATTTATTTAGAATTCATATATATATATATATATTTTGATATATATATTTTTTTATATTTTTATACTAGTTCTATAGTTTAATTGGATATTGTTTTAAATGTATAATATAATGTATGGCATGTTTTAAAATTAAATAGCCTCACGCAAATTTTATTATTGTGATTTTAGTGGCTGGTGTAAACATGTGACATTAATTGAGCCTCTATATAAATGTGAATAGAATATGTCTGTATATGCTGATGAAGGGTAGAGTACCCGAAAGCTTCGTTCATTAAAGTTGGCGTTTTGTGAAAACTTTGTGTCCTATGGTTGTAAATTTAGCATTACCCACACCCAGAAGTGGGTTATTGCTATTATACCATGACATTATTTAAGAAAAGAAACTATTACTTTTCTTAAATAATGGCCTAGTATAATGCCTGTTTACTGCCCTTCCGCAGATGTCTGGCATCCGCGGCAGTTCTGATGTACTCAGTACATCAGAGAGAAAGCAAGATCTCCGTTGCTTTTTAGTGTTTCGCTATGTTAAATGGGTTTAACATAGCGAGACAGCTTTAAAATAAGCAACGGACATCTCCGTTGCTTATTTTAAAACTGTCTCGCTATGTTAAATGAGTTTAACATAGCAAAAGCAACGGAGATCTTGCTTTCTCCGTTGGCTATGTTAAATGGGTTTAACATAGCAAGACAGCTTTAAAATAAGCAACGGAGATCTCCGTTGCTTATTTTTGTTAAACCCATTTAACATAGCGTTATACTAATGGAAAAAGTCCCGGACCTTTTCCATTAGTATAACTCACGCTGGCCAATCAGCGTGCACGTTTTGGGGGGATCATGGTATAATAAGATGTATACAGCACTGCATTGTATTTATTGTTGTCTGAACAGCAGCGTCAAATCTATGCCAAAATTGATGAGGCCTCTAAGTAAAAAGTAAGTCTTCCTGAGAAGTAAATTGGTAATACTAATACACAAGTATACCTGCAAAACATTTGCCTTGTCCTCATGTGGAGGCTTGTCTCAACATTTAAATGATCCTTCTTGGCAATTAAGGGGTAGCATGGAAAAGCAAGCTCTGTGTTAATGTAATACTTAAAGGATTGCTATAAAAAACTCTTGTGTCATAAAATTACATTATCAAGACACTGCTTGTATTTTGTGAAACTAAAGTTGATGTACAGTATTGTCTTTTAAAACAAATACCTTTGTCAGGATAGGGGTGTGAGAGGTCTCCAGACTTCTAAATCTGAGAAAAGTGGTTAGTTAGTCCACATTTCCTGCATTCTCTACTGAATGCTGAGTATAGCTTCTTATCATGCTGATAGTGGTATCTTATAAAAAAATACATTTGGTAAGATTAACGTGTTGCATGTTTTGCTGCATCATCATGCTCAAGCATAGGAATATATCTCCACTGCAATGCTATTTCAGCATGTTCATGCTCTGCTTTGCACTGACAGAATTATTTTAGTACCAGCAGATTTATTTTTATTTACAAACAGACTAGTCCTCAGTAAGCTCATTCATTTGTATGATAAGTAATTGTGATGCTTTTCACAAAATCACAACTTTGTCCACAGTTAAGCAAGATTCTAGCTTACTTTTTGCTTTACCATTTTTAATAGCACAGACAATTCCGTCTCCTATTAATGAATTAGACAGCTCACTAAACTTTCTGGACAGGATCCATTACTGATATCTACAACTGCACAGTACGGGCACACAGTAAAATACACGTACCAGTTCACAAAAGTGGTCAGAACCCTTACAATATCTGCATACTCTACCATATATCTAGAAGAATTCTTTTACAGAGTAGCCACAGAGTCTTCTTGGAGTCACAAACATGTGAACTGTAAAGTAAAAAGAATGCAGGAGACAGGCATTTATAAGGATATAGTTATAAGCCTACTACACCTACTATGGCAATTGAGCACCCAATTTCCCTGTGACAGTGATGTGCTGGTCAGCATTACATAAATGAGCAACATCAGGCATAAAATATCTCAAGATGTACTTCTAAATAAGGAGATGCAAAGACAGGCCCATATCTGTATGCCCTGCATACAGGTGCATTAGTACTAATACATACCATCCTGTTCCTCAAAAACTTTGATGATATTAACATCCTACCAATGGGAGCAGCACCAACACAAGCACCAGATTACTCATTTGCATTCCATGCAAAATAACACTACATTAAATGTGTACTCAGGGAAACTGAGAAGTTCCCCTGCCATCTATGCAGTCTTTCATAGAAAAACTGGCATTGAACCTTGACATCTTGTTCCAAAATGCTTCTGCTATGTTTTTTTTCCTTAATCCTTAAATAATTAAGAGACAAAAAGAGAATTTATGTACTTACCATACCATTCCACCCGTGTTGTCCATTTTCATTCTTCCTCAAGTGATGGGTTTGGATCCGATCCTTGGATCTGACTCGGCTATTGCTAAAGCTTGTGGCAACCAAAAAACTCTCAAGCTTTTCCCTTACCCAAAATGCACCAACCATAACTACCTCAGATCATGTTTGCTGATTTCACCAGAAAGGAAAAGTACAGTTGTATACACTAACCACAAATGTAGATGTTTGAGTGAATTCACTGTTGCACTCCTGACTTGTGGGATTTCCTGTCATGAAAGTCCTTGGCCGGCTCAGCTACCAGAGAAAACTCTTTCTGCCTCACAAGGCTGGCAGACACCTTTACCAATGCCACTACACTCGGGTATAAAGGGAGACAGCCTGTGTCAAGAGTTCTGTTTTTTCTTGTCCCCTGTTGAAAAAGTAACTTATGTTAAATGGACCTCATTGTATGATTTGGATGAGTTCATTGAAAGGAGAAGTACCAAGGCGGTGAATCAGCAGTTAACCATAACGAATTCGGCTTGGTTGGTTGATCAGATTTCAGACACTCCCCCTAGCTTTGTGGTTCCAGCAATGAGCATGGCGGCAGAAGGGAATATGAACATGCAGCATGGTATGGTGGAGGTAGTTGAAAACAAGAGTAAAAAGGGGCAGCAAATGATTTTGAATTTATCAGCAACTGGGCCACAGAGGCATTTTCAATTGGAACACCAGAGAAGATACAGGAGTGGAGCGTCTCACGAGGGTGCTCAGCACAGAGAAAGATCCCAAACAGACTGAAATGCAAAAACAACAGCCCTATGAGCCAGGGCAAGTTAGTACAATGCTGAAACAAGGTACTGTAAATTTATCTAATGCTGTTTTAACAGCACCTGCTCTTTCCTTGTTACGTAAAGGGCTAAATTTTATACCTACAGCTACCAATGATCTGGTAGCTGCTTTAACAGATCTAAAGGTTTTTTCTAGGACATTAAAACTGAAAGTTTTGTTTAAAGATCTACAAGCATGGCGACATTTAGATTGTAAGTGCAGAAGTATATATATATATATATATATATATATATATATATATATATATATATACGTATTAGTATGCCTATTGTAACAGCGTTCCATGATATCTGTGAAGCAGAAATTAGGAAACTATGCTGAGAGTGATAACAAAAGGAAATACAATTTAACCTATGAAGAACATTTAGCTCTGAAAAAATTGGGGCAGGATGGGAACACAGTAATTAAACAAGCTGACAAGGGGGGTGCCGTGGTACTTATGAACAGGGATGATTATATTCAATCTATAGATATACTACTAGGGGACAGAAATACCTTTAAGAAAATAACATTTCTAGAAGTCAGAAAATGCATTACTGATGTTAATATGGCTGTTTATGATTTACAACTTGGTGGTGACATAGATATAGACCTGTTCAATTACTTTACGGTGTTCTGTCCTAAAATACCGCAATTTTATGGTATACCGAAGATACATAAGTCACTCACCAATCCACCAATGAGGCCAATAGTATCTGGCAAAGGGTGGGTGACAGAACCCATTTCAATGTGTGTACAGAAAAAATGGAGTAATTTCTTGTTAGAATGTCCTTGTGTACTTAAAGATACAACAGACTTTATCAAGAAGTTATGAAAATGGTTTGATACAACAGAATGTGCAGAATTAATTGAGGGTAAATATCTTTTTGTAACTTTGGACATAATGTCAGTTTTACTGTGATTCCTAACAATTATGGCGTTGATGCTGTAAGACAATTTTTGAATATTAAACAAGTAATGCCATCTAGAAGTATAGAAAATATATGTCTTCTTCTTGATTTAGTCTTAACCAAGAATGTGTTCCTGTTTAACAGTGAACCTTATCTTCAAATGACAGGGGTGGCGATGGGTACATCTGCCACAAATACTTATGTGAATCTTGTACTACATCAGTGGGAGAGTAAATATATATGTAGTGATTTGAATGTCCTTAACAAAAAAGTATGTTTGTATCAGCGTTTTGTGGACGATTGCTTTATTATCTGGAAAGGCACAAGTGAAGAACTATATAGTTATGTAGACTATTTGAATAGTACAACTGAATTTTTAAGGTTTTAAGCAGAATCCTCTAGGAGTGATATTGTTTTCCTAGATGTCCACTTAGTGATGAAAGAAGGTAATATAGAGACTAGTATACATAAGAAGGACGTATACGCTACAAGACACATAGATAGACATAGTGTGCATGCCCGCCATGTATTTAATAGAATAATGAGGGCACACTTTGGCAAAGCTAGTAGGCTAAATACAGAAGAACATGTATTTCTTGAACAGCTAGAAGATATGAAAGTAGACTTTTTGGATAGTGGGTATGATGAAGGGCAAATTTTGCAAATTAGTGAAGAAGTAAAGGGCAATAGAGCCACATCTTTGAGACCAATTTTTAATACTACTCAACAACAGACAAACCCGTTGAGTAGACCTGTCCTTATTAAGGAAAAGGTTAGATATATTAAA
Source organism: Protopterus annectens (assembly GCF_019279795.1). NCBI lineage: Eukaryota > Metazoa > Chordata > Ceratodontiformes > Protopteridae > Protopterus > Protopterus annectens. The sequence continues at coordinate 1,410,371,735 of NC_056726.1, forward strand.
CTTATAATGTAAGGACACAAAAAGTTAAAAAGGTTATAGAGGAAAAACTGGTTGATCCTGATGGCTTCATCTGAACTTAGAAATGTTTTAGATGAGAAACTATATTTTTATTATAGAAATATGAGGAATTTGAAAAGTAAACATTGTTATAAAGATTTTAAACATTTATTTAAGAGACGTCAAGAAATGATAACAGGCACTTTTAGTTGTAAGAGTTGTACATGTTGTAGTGACATATTTGGGAAGGAAAGTGATTTTTTATACACCCCTTGACAGGCAAAACGTATACATTTAATGTGACAGCAAACTGTAATAGTTTGAATGTAGTCTACCTAGTGACCTGTGGTCAATGCCCCTCTTTTTATGTGGGCAAGACTACAAGGAAACTTAAGGAATGCATTATAGAACACAAATCAGATATTAGGAGAGTTAATGATAGGAATGCATTAAATAGACATATTATGTGTACAAATGCTGATCATATTTTTAAGTTTAGTGTCATAGAAATGGTGGATAAAGATATTAGGGGGGGTGATATAAATAATTTGTTAGAGAACAAGGAATATGGTTGGATACTGAGACTAGGAGCTGAGACTGAACTTGGCCTCAATACTGCTGTGACCATCAAACCTGTGTTGGTTAAATTACAACAAAGTAAACTTTGATTTTAAAAGATTTGTTATATGTTTGTAATAGATGTCTGTTGTTTTAAGTGACACTCATGTGATTAGCTGGCTGTAGTCACATGATGTGATACACTCTTATTTAAACTGAGTCAGTTTATGTATTTTTGTATTAACATTGAGAAAGGGTGTAGACCCGAAAGCTTTGTTGTAATAAAAAAGTTTCTTAACGTTGGTCCTTTTTCTTCAGTTTATCCGAATGTTATTCCAGTTTTACAGCAATAACCTTGACCTGCTTTTCTTGTCGCCTACCAGGAAGGACCCCTAGGTGAGCAGAAGGGAACCAAGGAAGAGAACTTGGCTGAGAAAGTTGATTATCAGTAGGCTACCTAATAGGCTAAGGAGGCTGGAGGGAGGGAAGAAAGACTTCAACAGTGAATACACTCAAACATCTACATTTATGGTAAGCATACACAACTGTACTATGTTCTTTGTGTTTCACTGTTGCAGGCCTGACTTGTGGGAAGACTCCCAAAGCTAAAGTGAGGGAGGAAGGAGATTAGGGAGAGGAGAGGATGCCCTGTAGAATGACAGTGGCAAATCCTGTTCTAGACCTAGAAAAGGCTTCCAAGTGATAGTGTTTTGTGAAGGTATGCACAGATGACCAGGTAGCTGCTTCCAAGATGTACTTAGTAGAGACTCCCTTTAGAAAGGCAGCAAAGGTTGCAGTGGCCCTTGTGGAGTGTGACCTAATCATTTCAGGGGATTTTGATGCAGTGTGAGATACATTTTGAGATAGTCTGTTTAGAATCTGGCTTTCCCTCAGAGCCAGGAGGCAAAGGAAACAAAAAGCTGGTCTGATTTTCTAAAGGCTTTTGTCCCCTCCTGATAAAAATGGAACTGCCTGTACACATCCAAGGAATGAAGTATTCTTTCGCCTTTGTTCTGAGGGTGGGGAAAAATGTAGGCAGATGACTAGATTGATTTAGGGAAGTATCAGTGACCACAATGGGCATGAATGAAGGATTAATTCTCAGGGAGACTCTGTCTGGGTAGAAGATAATAAATGGTTCCATTGTCATGAAGGCCTGCAACTCATAAACCCTCCTGAGTGAGGTGATAGTCAGCAACATGGCTGTTCTTCAAGTAAGAAAAGTAAGAAAATTCAGAGGAGCAGATGCTGCAGGCTTGAAAGAAAGCAAACTCAACTTTTCTAGAACAAATTTGATGTCTCATGGAGTGATAGGTTTACTCCCAGGTGGTCTAATGTGAATGACTCCCTTAAGAAATTGTCTTAACAGGGGATGGGAAAAGACTGGAGGAAGAGTAGGAATGTGGTCCAAAATGGCAGATGCATGAATTTTAATGGAGGAATAGGAAAGGCCTTTATCTACCAGACTAGCCAGCTAATCTAGGATATTGGTAATATGAGCTGAATTGGGATTGTGGTGCTGCTTCTGTCACCAAATAAGAAAATCTTTTCCATTTGGCTGAATATGATTTTCTAGTGCTAGGCCTTCTAGATTCCTTAAAAATGTCCTGAACCTGCTTACTCAAGATAATGTTTTTGGTGGCCTAGTGGTGCAGCGGTTAACATTCTTGCCTCACAGCAAGAGGTTCTCCAGTTTGATTCTCGGCTGAGGTGCCTTTCTGTGCGGAGTCTGCATGTCCTCCCTGCATTCACATGGGCTTCTTCCAGGTACTCCGGTTTCCACTTACATTCTAAAGGCATGCATCTGATGCATTTTTCCCTGGGCCTCCAATAAAAGTAGGCTCTGTCCTAGTCAGACTTTCCCAGTCAACAAATGTTAAATAAATAAATAAATGTTGCAATTGGGTGCTGTGGAATTAGCCAAGCTGAAATGATGAGTGTCTGTAGGCTGGGGTGCACCATCCTTCCCTTGGTTTGAGTGAGTAGGTCTACTCTCTGAAGCAACAGCCATGGGGTCTGATTGGTGAGCTCAAGGAGAACAGGATGCCAGTGTTGTCTGCACCAGTCTGGGGCTGTCAGAACTGCCCTTGGCCCCTATTCCCTTATCTTTAGAAGCACTCGAGGTAGGGGAAAATGCATAAATGAAGAGATGAATCCAAGGGAAGGAGAAGGTATCTGTTTTCCAGGCTGATTTCTGTTTGATCCTGGTACAGCATTTTTCAGGTGAGCATTTTCCTTGGAGGCAAAGAGGTTTACTTTTGGGACTCCCCATCTCTGAGTCCTGCTGAGAAAAATTTCCCGATGCAGATGCCATTCATGGGGTCCATCAAGTTTCTGCTGAGGTGATCTGCTAGAGCATTTTGAGTCCCTGGAAGGTATTGTGCCATAAGGTACAGCCCCAAAGTGTATGCAGTTTCCCAAACTTGCATTGCTAGGAGGCACAAGGGGTAACAGTGTGTGCCTCCCTGCCTGTTTATGTACCACATTGACTGTGGTCTTGTCTGTTTTTACTAACAGGATCCCTGGTTTCCATTTTTTCTTGAAGGCCATCAGGCCTTTTTGCACTGCCTTAAGCTCATTCCAATTGATGTGTTTGCCCTTAAACTGAACCTCCCTCTTTTCTCAGGATTGGAGATGTTGAAAGTGAGCCCCCAAGGCTGTCTCAGAAGAATCATTGGTGAGGGTTTGACCCTGGAGAGTGAATCTGAAGGAAAGGCCCTGATTTTGGGTACAAGCCTGTACCCACCATGCAAAATCTTGTTTGAGATAAGGCATCAGCTTTATCTTGGTCACTAGAGACTGAGAGCTTTGGCACCATATGTTCTTGAGGTACCACTGAAGCTTCCACGTGTGCAGCCTGGCCAGGGGAACCATGAGGCTACACAATACCATATATCCCAGTGCTGGGAGAAACTCTCTGGCTGAGATGCAATGTCTATCCTGGATTTTTTTAAAGCAATTTGTTAAAAAGGTGACTTTGTCTGCAGGAAGGATGTGAAGAGTCCAGGAGTGCCCCTAGGAAAACTATTCTGTTGGTTGGGGCAGTGTTGGATTTTTGGAGATTTATTGTGAATCCCAGGGAAGACAGGAGGCCTTGGGTGAATTTCAGGTCCTCAATGAAATTTGAAAGATCTGTGACCTGTATAAGCCAATTGTCAAGGTAAGGGTATATTTGGACCCACCTTGTCCTGCAGAAATCAACTAACTGCAGGTGCTAAGTACTTTGTGAAAACCCTTGGAGTGGTAGATAAACCAAAAGACAGTGCGGAAAATTGATAGTGACTGGAGCCTGCCCTGATGTGAAGAAAGCTTCTGTGAGACTTCTGAATTGGAATGTGGAAATAGGCATCTTTTAGATCTAGTGAGACCATGAAGGCCCGAGATGTTATAGGCAATAGCTTGTGAGGAGTCAACATTTTGAACTTTGGAACCAGGAGGAACTGATTGAGGCTGGACAGGTCCAAGAAGGGGCACCGAGAGCTTTTCTTTCTGGGAACCAGGAATAGCCTAGAGTACAATCCTTTTGCCTTTTTGATCTTCTGGAACTGGTTCCACAGCTCACTGTGTATACAAGATCTGAATTTGGGAAAGAGCCTATGATGTTTGATTTTGCATAACATCTGGATAGCCTGAGTATTTTAAAGGCTCTTTGAAAGTGAGTTTGTAACCATTTGAAATAATGTCTAGAACCCATTTGTCTGCAGTGATATGTGTACATTTTTTTATTTTTTTTGGTGAGGGGGAAGCAGGGTGGATGTCCATTGCCTGGTTCTTTGCAGTTGTTGCCACTGTCTATGTGTTCTTACCTGCTGTGGTTTCCTCTGTCTACCCCTAGGCTGGGGAGGAAATGACTAGTGTTTAGTGGGAAAGTTTCTACTAAACCGAAGAGGCTGAACATGGAGGAAGTCCTTCACTGTTTGCACAGACTTCACTTCGTCCTCCATCTTTTTGAGGAATGCCTCTGCCTTAGGGCCAAAGAGGACCTTTTTTTGTTAAATAAGAAACATCTTTATTAAATTATCATGTATGATATAGACCCATGTTACATTTATATAAATGACAATAAACCATAGCGACACAAACTCAGTTGCAGACATTATACATTCCAAACCGTGCCGACACAACTGTAGCTGCAAACATTTTGCATCACTTTTAATATTTCCAGTCATTGTTAGTTTAAACCTTGTTCCTCCTCTGCATGTACTGATCCCACAGTTCCCATTTTTACCTATGTAATTTGCTCCTACCTTTTTCTAAAGATCCCAGTTCCAGTTCTTTTAACTGCATTATCTTCACTACTTCGAGTAAAGTTGGTTTAGACTTTGATTTCCATTTTCTAGTAATTGCTTTTTTGACAGCCATCATAATTAGACTCAGCAAGTCCTCACTATGTCTAGGCAATTCCAAGTTTGTATCATAGTTCAAAAAATAATTTCCCCAGTCACTCCAACTTGCTCACCCAACATCTCCAACTGAGCAGTCTGCAGGGAATCTTTGTCTACCAATTCATTACACTCCCAGAAAATATGTTCCCAGTTACCTCTTTCTGCCCCATCAAACCTCCAGCATTTGCTGTCTAAGCGAGGAAAAATTCTTTAAAGTCTGTTGGGGTATAAAAATACCTATGTAAGCACTTTGGGCAAAGATCCAAAATCTTCTAATTTTTTTTTTTGCATATTTAGGAGACATACATATATCCCACCATGTGCCTTTGTGAATTGCTTATCTATTCTCTCTTCCCAGTCCTTCCTAACCTCCTCTGATTGATTCTTATAGTTATCATGCAATGTTTTATATGCTCTACTAATTATTCATTTGTTAATGGCAGCTTCTGTTCTAGATTCTACTAAAAATAACAAAGAGGAACTCTTTGTCCAGGGGAGCATCAAGAGGGTTTGACTTAACATGGTCAGGAAGAGATTGTTCCATAAGCCATGCATACCTTCTAATAACTACGTCAGTGGCAGCTGCCCGGCTAGAAGCCTCCGTGGCATCATAACCACAATGTAATAAATGCTTAGCTACCTGACAAATGGAGTGACAGAGATATAGAAGCTCTTTGGAAATGTTTTTATCCCCTAGAGAGGTGACCTTCTGTTTGAGTTGATCTAAAATGGTTTGCTGATGCTTAATAATGTGGAATTCACAGTTTAGGGCCCTCATATTAAGGGTGGCAGATGTATATACATTTTCCCAAACCTATCAAGGGCCCCACTCTCTCTATCTGTCAGTAGGTAAAGGGTTCCTGATGAACTGGGTCTAGCTCCTTTGAGCCTTTGGATGACCACCTCTGTGTCAGCAGAGGGATTTTTGAAAAGATATTTTTGGGAGTCTTGTACCTATAAAACCTGTCTGGTCTATGTAGGGCAGGGGGAAGGGAATTAAGATTCAAGGAGGAATCCTGGAAAACATCCTCCACAACCTCTAAAATGGGGGGAATAGCTAGTGGCTTGTGTTTAGACAGATACAGGAACTCCCTAACTCTATATTTGGACTGGGGATATTCCTGTGCCTCCCACTGAAAATGTTGTCAAATATCATGGAGAGTCTCTCCAAAGGTGAAATCTTCTTGGGGGGGGGGGCAGAAGGCAGGTTCTACTCTGAATCAGAGTTATCAAAGGATGTGAATGAGAGGGCTTCTTCAGAACCAGATTTCACTAGGTCTGAATCTCTATCTGATTCAAAGGCATCTGGGAAAGCTTCAGAAGGAGCATTCCTTTTCCTTTTTCCTAGGGCGGCATCCCTTGTGGCCTGTCTTGACCCAACAATAGAAATCAAGTCTTCAGTTAATCTAACCATGTTATCCCTGTGAAGGGATCAAGTAGGCCTAGGTGAAGGCCCTGCCACAGTACCTTTCTTTGGGGTGGCTCTGGCCTTGGGCCTGGGAGCTTCTGACAACCTGATGCCTGTCTCCCTACAATGGTGAAGAATCTCCAGTGTAGGCCAAGGCCATGATGTAGCATCACCTGTTGAAAAGCACTCTTTGGAAGCTGAGGCCTGCTGAGTAACCCTGGACATGACCAACAAGCTGCAAGCAAGGGCTTGTGCAAAAGCAGATGGGGCCGACGGCATGTCGGACTACAAATGGCCTGTGTCACTACTTCAGACACTGAAGGGGGCTGCAAATGCACCTCACCTTTCTCAACAATAACAAGCCTATAGGGAGAGGCAGACAGTGAATGGTTGCCATCCGAGGGCCTAAGCTTTTATTTATTCTCTTTTTCTTTCTTTCGCCTAGGCTGCTCTATTTCCAAATGACTGGAAGATGCCATCGGACACAAAAGGGAAGATTCTTGACAAAGGAATCTAACTAAAAATTCTGCCCTATGCCTTATACTCCTAGTATTAAAATGGGCACAAAAACAGCAACTAGGGATGTCATGGTCTGGGCCTAAATAGGTGACATGGGGTACTATCTTTCTGACAATGACTTCTCTCTGGTGCAGACTGACCGATGCGCTAGAACACTACTTCGGGCTCTGATGGCAAGAAGAGACTGAACTCATGACGCTGGATGGCTCACTTTATAGCCAAGGGTACTGACATCGGTAAGAGCATCCACCAGCCTTGGAAGACAGAAAGAGTTTGCTCTGGTAGTTGGGCCGGCCAGGGACTTTCGCAGCAGGATATCCCACAAGTCAAGACTGCAACAGTGAAACATGAAGAGCATTTATTGTTGTGTACTAAATACAGAAAGTAACCATATCTGGAGCCCAATCTAAAGGACAGTGATCTATCTTTAAACACTTATTCTTCCAGATGTTTGTAAATAATGATAAGGATGGAGGTTGGTGGGTGGGAAGTTGAGGAAGAATGAAAATGGACAACACAGATGGAACGTTATGGTAAGTGCAAAACTTCTTTATCTGATGTTGTCAATTTTCATTCTATCCTCAACTGATGGGACAGAGTCCCCAGCTACCAATAAACCTGGGTGGACTCTAAGGAAGGATATTCCTGAGCACAGTTGAATGAAATGATTCTCTACCTCTGGAGACCAGATCCAATTTGTAATGAGTAACAAAGGTATGGGGGGGTAGCCCAAGTAGCTGCTGCACATATGTTGCCCAAGGATGTCCTGGAAAGAAAGACTGAAGACATTGTCATGGATCTAGTTGAATGAGTTCATACTGGTTGTGGTAAGGTAGCACCCACTTTTATATAAATAAAGGAGACACAATCAGCTAGCCATATTGCTAAAGTTACTTTGGCAACAGGTTTTCCCAATTTCAAGTTCTCAAAGGAAACAAACAATTGGTCTGTGATTCTGATCTGTTTTGTTCTATGCAGGTAAAAACATAATTGTCTGTGAACATCCACTAAATGTAACATATGTTCACCTGTGTCAGTAAATTTGGGGAGGAAAACTGGCAAATTGATGGACTGATTGATATTGGATTCTGACACTACCTTGGGAAGAAAGGATACATTGGTTTGTAATGCAACTCTATCCTTGTGAAAAATCAAGTATGGAGATTTTGAAGACAATGCTTGAATTTTTGAAATTTGTCTAGCAGATGTAATGGCTACTAGAAAAACTGTTTTCCAAGTAAGATATTTAAGGTCACACTTAGCTGCTGGTTCAGATGGGGTAATGTATATGTGCCTGCAGTACCAGCCTGAGGCCCCATTGGGGAGTAGAGTCTTTAAAAGGGAGTGTTAAAATTAGAGTGCCTCACAAGAAGGCTCTGCACAACTTATGAGAGGCTACTGAAGAACACTCAAATCCAATTTGAAAGTCGATATCATGCTCACTGAACTTTAACGGTTGAGGAGCTAGCTCCTTCTTAAAAATGTAGGGCCAAAAATTCAAGGATGTTATGTATCAGAGCTGAAAATGTTTAGCATGATTTTGATGTGCCCAATAGACAAATCTTTTCCATTTACTGGAATACAGTTTACGTGATGAAGGTTTACGTGAAGATAAAAGTATATGTCAGACTAGAGAAAAGAGCATAGGATGTCTGGCTATTAGTGGAATTGGAGAAGCCAGGTTGTCAGCCTGTGGTTTGATATGTCTGGATGGTCAGGTGAGACAGGAGGTCTGGAGTCAGATATAGAACCCAATGTTGGTGAAGTAAGTGAGGCCAAAGGAAGGGGAACCACATCTGTCAAGGCCAGGAAGGTGCAATGAGGATGACTTTGCTCTTCAACGTGGCCACTTTCTGTAGGAATTTTGGAATGAGTGGAACTGGTAGATAGGCATATAGTAGACAAGGGGCCCAATCGTGAAGTAGAGCATCCCTTGGTGATTCCCCCCTGTGGGGGGATTAGGGCAAAGTAGCTGCTGCATTTGTTGTTTAGGGGAGAAGTAAAAAGATCGCAGCAAGGCTGGCCCCACTGACAAAAAATCATTTCCATCATGTTCTTGTTGACAGACTATTCGTGAGGTAGAAGAATACACCTGCTTTGCTTGTCTGCTATTACACTGGACTTACCTGAAATGTGCATTGCTATGAGAAAGTGGTTGGATGAGATCGCCCATTACCACACTCAGAGCGCTTCTCACCACAAGGGGTAAGATCTGGTCCCTCCTTGTTTGTTGATGTTCCAAACTACAGACATATTGGTTGTTTGAATTGCAATCATCCCAGAAGGGAGAGCATTCTGAAGAACTTGCAACCCTAAAAGCATATCTCTCAGCTCTAGGACATTGATATGCAAACTGGCCTCTTCTGGGGGCCAAGTGCCTTGGACTGTTTTCCCCAGAAAGTGCCCCCACCCCACCCCAATTGGAAAACAACTGGTCACTATGGCCTTGGGCTGAGAGAGAACACATGGATAGTCTTGTAGAACCTGATCTGACTGAATCCACCACATGAGATCTCTCTTGCATATGTGAGTGATTCGTATCAGAGTTGGCATGGTTGGTAAAGTACTGACCATTGTATTGCTAGCATCCACTGTACAATCCTCATGTAAAATCTGACTAAATGTATTAGTGTTATTGCCACTGACATTGATCCTAGAGCTTGGAGGGCCAAGTGGGCCGAAATCTTGGTACTGCAGATTATTTTTCTGACTTATGATCTTATAGTTTGAACTTTTGAGGAAGAAATAAAGCTTTCGACTTTATGTTGAACAGTGCTCCTATGAATTCCAAATTCTGAGATGGTTTCAATTGAGACTTGTTGTAGTTTATGGCTATCTCCAGATGAGAACACATTGGAGAACCTGATCTCTTGCCCTTAATAATTGATGTCTGGTCGGGTCAGTAACAAGCCAGCTGTCTAGACATGGAAACACTTGGAATTCTTGCAGTCTCAAGTAGGCTGCTACTACTGTCATACATTTAGTGAATACCAAAGGGCAGAGCTCTGAACTGGTACTGACTGGCTCCCAGTGGAGGCATAAGTATCTTTTGGATCATTTGTTCATCTTTATGTGATAATACACATCCTGAAGGTCTTTTGAGCACATCCAGTCATCCTTGCCCAGAAAAGGAAGAATGAACTGAACCATGACCATCCAAAACTTGGTGTGTTGACCTGCTTGTTTAAGTTACTGAGATTCAAAATTGGTCTCCAGTCCCCTGTTTTCTTTGGCACTAAAAAAAATGTGAGTATGTTCTGGATTATATATGGTCTGTCAGGACCTTTTGGATGACTCTTTTTCTAGCAGTTTTTGTACTGAATTGCTGCTTGTTTCCTCTGACTGGGTGGAACATTGGGGATTCTTCTTGAAATTGGAGGTGGAAGGGAAAAGGGTATTACATAACCTCTGGAAATAATCCTCTGTACCCAAATACCTTTTGTTATCTAGCCAGGCTCTCTGGTACAGGGATAAGTGATCCCCAATTATCTCCAGAGGTGAACAATTGGGCCTCCTTTCAGGAGTCTGGTAAGGTCTGTCAAAGAAAGCATCTCTGGACCCCTGGTTTTGTGGGCCACCTCTGCCGCAGGGGTAGTGTCGACGAGTGGAGTTACCTCCTCTGCCCCTGGGGGAACTTTCTCCACATGTGTCCTGGAAAGGACCTTGGGATTTCTTGAACCACATCTTCTGACCACCTAGTTGATTCCTAGAAAATGATCTTTGAGGGGTCAAAAAACGTACGCCCATGGTAGGAAGGGTCTTTCCTTCCTTTTCACTCCTGGATAATGTATCCATTACCTTAGGGCCAAACAAGGAAGTGCCATCAAAGGAAGCATTGATGAACAATGACTTGCAGGGCTATGACAAATCACATAAGTGCATCCAAGCATGACTCCTGATTGCAATGCCTAAACCCACTACCCTTGAGGTTCTTTCAGCTACATGTGAAACAAGCCTCTTGGAAGAATTTTAAATAGATTTCTGAGTAGCCAACTGTGAAGTCACAGATGACTGGCCCTCTACAGAAACAGATCTTGATAGTGTATTTGATAGCTCCTTAATCAAATCCCTCTGTAATCTTGTAAAATCTGCATAAACATGCTTCCCAAACCTGTTCATTACCCTAGACTCCCTGTTGGGGATAAACAGTCTAACTCTCCTTGGCAAGTTCTTTTTTTGTTGCTGCCACCATGACCCAGGAACACCTTTATCCCAAAACTGCTTATCCAAAAGTGGTACAATAATCTTGTCTGGTCTCCTAGGTATTGGTTCAGCTGTGTTGGGTTTCTTCCACACCTGCCAAGAGACTAACTCAATAAGCTTGTCAGCATGCGGAGTAACCCAGGAGGTAGACAGGCCAGTACCAAAAGCCTCCAGGAATACAGACTCCTAGGATGAAGTGTCGCTGGACATCAAGTCACATCTCTGCTTTAGGATCTCGAGAATGCCTCCAAATTAGACATCTTCAGGAAGTGACCGTGGAGACCCCTTACCTTCATTGAACTCTGTATCTTCTGTGACCAACTCCTCTGGGGAGTCCAAGCACTTCCTCTTACACATCTTCTTCTGAGGGACCTTCTCAGTGGAATACTCTGTGGAGGTATCAGAAGAAATCAAGATACCTTGTTGGGAAGGCTGGGGATTTTGGACTGGCTGTCCTTGTGGTAAAGACTGATAAAGCTCTGTATGCAGAGACATCAAGGTAAAAGGCTTAGAGTCCGAGTGGGTTGGATCCATCCATTCTGCCAAGGCAGAGAAAACCATCTTCACAACCTCAAAGGCAGACCACTCCTTAGAAAGGGAAGACCTTGAATCTGAAAAGACAAGCTTTTGGACCACTGTCTTCCCCCACTTTGAAGGCAATCTCCCTAAGGTGGAAGCCAGAGCCAAGCTATCCAGTGCAGCATCTCTGAGACACAGATACAGCTCTGAGAGCTTTGAAGTTGACTCCAACATGTGTGATCCATCAGGGAAGCTTCTGCTCCAAGACATCTGCGGATCTGACTGAACTGGAGTACTCAGGATATACTTCAAATCTAAAGATATTACTCTGTTTAGATGAGAGCTAGACAGAGCAGGATGGCATGGAACCAGGGTCTTTGAGACAGTTGAAGGAGTCAGATGAAGAACTTGTAGGGGGGTGTAGTGGAAGAACGGCCCTTCTGACACAAAGGCGTTGGAGCCTATGAGACGCCCATCTGACTCTGCACCATAAGAATCTTCCTCATCACTCTTTTCACACCTTCCTCTGTCAAACTCCTGAAAGAACGAGTAGAGATAATAGAGTGGGTCCTGGGTCACTCGAAGAAAGGTGAAGGCACCCTTGATGATCTGAAAAAAAAAATGCTTTGACTATGATACTGAATCTACAAAATGTGAATATCTAGTTGTAGGTAGTAAAATAACATTGGATCCAGTAAGGCTGGAAGTAGTCGGATCCTTTAATTTTTTCTTTTTTGGATCCGATGGTGAGGTTGGATCGTTCTTAGTCCTTCTTTTTGATGACTCTGAAAATGTACAAGCTGTAGAAGGCTTCAGAGAAGAAGATTTTGATTGTTCTCCAGATAAAGCTTCTCCAAAGGCTGAAGGAAGTAAGCCTTTTAAGATTAGTTTGTTCTTTCTTTCAACAAGAGCCCTGGGGTTAAACCCATGACATATGCAGCAATCTTCCTGAAAATGAAGGGTACCTAAACAGTAAACATAAGCAGTGTGGACATCAGACATGGGAAGTTTGTGCCCACACGTAACACATTTTTTAAATCCCATTACTGACAATCAACAATCACAGCTAAACTAAGAGAAGAAAAGATAAAGATTTAAGCAATAACATAATTTTTTAAGGGCAGCAAAGAAGAAAAAGAAAACTACTAACAATGGTACTAAAGAGTAAAACTACACCAAGTGTAGAGAGGAAGATAAATACTAACGATGCTATTCCAGAGGTACTAACTGTACGGAAGTTGTAAAAATGGAGAAAATAAAAACAATAATACTTTGCAAGTGTACAAACTGTATGGAAAGGTAAGAGGCAGATAAAAACCATAAAGAGAAAGAGAAAAAAAAATTTAAATCTTAGAATTATAACAGCACTTAAACACAATCTGAGTTACTTAGGGTTGGTTCATTATGGGTAAGGGAAAAGCTTGAGAGTTTTTTGGTTCCCACGGACTTTAGCAATGGCTGAGTTGTATCCGAGGATCAGAACCGAGCCCATCAGTTCCGGACAGAATGAAAACTGACATCAGATCACTTATTCAACATTTATGCCCTTTCATCATCCATTGCCTACCTCTTCTATCACAGTGAGACTCCTTTTCCCCTTATGATAAAAGTCTTTTGATCAAAGTCACACTTAATCTTTCCTGTTTTCTGACCACCTGCAAAACATTTCTTAAGCACACTTCCATTTTGACAAAATGTAGTTCTTAAGCCATACCTTTCAACTGTACAGATTTTTGCAGAATGTCCTGATTTTTGCCTCATATTTTTGGTCTGTTTTTCATGAAATTATGTTTTTTCTGGCAAATTAGTGGCAAATCATTAAAGATTGAAGTTAGAAAATAATGACAGACGTTTGAGTTTTTGACTTCATACCCTTCAGAAAATCCAAGTTAATGCAAAACCTGTTATTCTATCAACTTTCTAAATTTGTAAGAGCAATATTTAAAAAGAATATCCCTATTTTTGGGCCTTTGTCCTACTTTCATTTACGGCTTTGTCCAGATTTCTTGCTCTAAGTGGTTGAGAGGTACATGGGGTTTCAATTTCTCTGGAACTTACAAGACACACTTAGGGTACTTAAAGTAATGAGTTACAATGCAACATAACTGCTCAAACAATGCTCTGTAAAACAGTTTTTTTAAATATGTCATATAAAACAGGGCAGTTTTTGGTCTCACAAATAAAAACAAATATTTCATATAGGGTACTGATAAGAACAGTACATTTATGAAAATTAACTAGGCTTTCCACAGGCATGATCAAATTGCTGGTAAATGTTTTCCTTAACCTTTAAATGAAATGTGACAGTACATTTAGTGGTTATCTAGTGCCAGATGCACCTCCCCGATTTGGCACTTCCTCAAATACAAGTTAAAGAGCAAAACAAAAGAAAGAAATACACAGAGTTAGGAATCAAAAAAGGTGGGTGCTCTTCTGATCTAAAACTTTAGAAAACCATTTACTAAAAATGCTGAATATTACATTTGGAGTCATGGAAGGCAATTTGTTCTACTGCACTATAAGCATCTGCAGATCATGCCCTCTAACATATTGCACATGGTGTATCACCCCTTCATCCCAACCTAGTTGTACCTCTGAGTACTTTTGACACAACATAAAATAGGCAAAGTGTGTATAACCAATGCCCTCTGCACTTGTGCTGTGGGTTAGAGTATGTGCCTTCTTAGCCATTATTGTTATTTTTACAAATCAAGGTACATTCAGACCACATAATAGGCACAAAACACAACTCTCGTTTATAGATCTTTCACTATTTGCCTCATTACAGTCACAAATGTGTCAGTGGAGTCTTATAAACATTGATTTCTAGTGAAACATGATTGGCAAGTATATAGAAAGTTTCTCTAGACACAGTGGGAGAGTGGGATGTATTACCACTTCATAGAAAGTGGTTCTCTGGTTCAGTTCTTGGCTAGGGTGCCTTCTGTGTGGTGTTTGCATGTCCTCCCTGTGTTTGGGGGGGGGGGCTTCTTCTAGATGCTCCATCTTCCATCCACATTTCATAGACATGTAGTAGGTGGACTGGTAACTCTAAATTGGCTGTATATTTGAGAATGTTTGTGCATGTGTGTGGTATGGAAAAACAGCCATGGCAGGGCTAGCCACCCCGTGATGTGAACATTGGCTCCAGAGGATTGTCACTGGGGTTGTTAATGGATGAATGGACGGACGGATGGATGGATGGCTGGATGGATAGATGGATGATGCAGAACTATGCCACTATCCAACTTTATAAGCTCCTCAAATATTTTGCCCATAATCAGAAATGCATTAGCCTTCAAGGTCTAAAAATAGGCTTCCTGGTTGCTTTAGTTGTACCATTTCTATATTTTTATAGATTGTTTTTAGGGTTCTTGTACACAGACCTAAAGAAGTCTAGAAGGACGAAAGCGATCTTTGCTAACAATAGGTTATGAAAATAGAAATTGATTTTTACATGCAAAATGTATATGTATATATTTATATATATTTTTTGATTGCCAAATGAACTAAGGTTGATATATTTCCAGCCATGTAGTATATTGTCTTGGATAAAATCAGAGACTTAATAATCTACTTAATAATCTGGTTAAATAAGAGGTACCACATCATTATAAATTTTATTTAAAGTACATAAGGGTTATATATTATTATGACAGCTACTAAGTAGGGCAGGACCAGCTCGAATGTCACACTGATGGGGGAAGGGATGTGAATTTAACATGTGTACCAATAACACTTTGTTTTACAGCACAATAAACCACTCCCATGCCTGATAAAAAGTATATATATTTAGAAAGCTTGTGAGGAAATTATTACTCTATTTTTGTTTTACTTGGATCGCTTGTCTGTGTACTTAATAAAGGATTTTCAACTGGAAACAGACTGCCTGCCTTGCTTGGATTACTTTCGAATACTTAGTAATGCTGTACAATTATATATTTTCTATTATTATTATTTGTTTTGTTTTGACTTGACAAGTTTAAGTTCGCTACTTCTACTACTATTGTCTGATCTGATTAATATACAGTGATTAACTAGAAATATATGTACTGAAAATCTTCCACACAGAGAAGTTTCTTACACTGTTTTATTTTTAATTATTTCTGACATTACAAACATTTTTTAGTTAGTATGGCATAAATAATGAAACAGGCATGGCTTCCATTCAGCCAGCTTCAAATGTATTTACTTTAGATTACTCAACAGTTACAGGGTACCAGATCACATGGTTTATGTTTGGAAACCCAGAAAGAGGTTAAAAGAGCCAAATATTTCAAAGACGTGAATATACCTTACTGTTTGCTCAGATTCATATGATGTGCAAGCAGAACCTGGGGGGGGATATAATCCAGAATTACAGGATGATGGCCTTTAACATTTTACAGTACTAATCCTCTTTTCTTTGTATGCATTAATGCCTTGAGTTCTGATGTATGAAAAAAAGATCAAGTGATCTATTATCCACTGTACAGACCCTTTTGGTACCACAGCCAGAATAAAGCCAAATAATTCATAGTACATGTAATTCACTGTCTGGTTTTGCATACTTATGTTACTTACATTATATACTTTTTGTCCCCTCAGTTTTGTGATGTGGCACAAGCTGTGTCCACTCTGCACTTCAACTGTTAGGACTTTCATGCTTGCTAGCAGAACAGCCAGAGTAGCAACAATAAAATAAGTCCAGCCATCTGCAATGCCATCTCTAAACTCAAAATCCATTTTTCTTCCTTTAGATCCATTTACTACATTATCCTCAAGTGAGTCAACTTAAATAATATAGTATTCCATTCCCTGGTGCATTTCAGCTTACAGACCAGTACAGGTGAAGTGATAATTTACTTCAAGTGCATAATAGGTATATGCAGTCTGTGGTGTTTTGTATGCTAGTTTGTTGTTTATCAAAGTGAATAGATGAACAACATGATTGCTGAAACTGCGGAAATGAATATTTCATAAATGAACACTAACTATGCCTTGCTTTGTATGAGTGAGCTATGGCAATTGTGACAAGCATGGTAAACAAGAAAATGTGTCAGTAATAAGTAATGCATGACATGCAACTATAACTGACAAAAATGACCTGTAACTAATCAAAGTCTGTCAAAATTCTCTAAAAAATCACTTTGATAAAACGTGCAAAATGAAGAAACAGAGTTATAAAAAGTGCATGTATTGCAACAAAAACATATACTTTGGTTGTTTTGGGGCACATTTTCTGTTTAGGATGTGCATAGAATAAATACAGTGCAAGGGAAAAGTACAGAAAATACAAGGCATGAGAATCAGCTGGAAGTCTGAGAAGAAACACTTAAAATGAATAGTAAGAGTGTAGTGTTTGGATAATATTGTGGTGAAAATGTAATGTAAAGTCTGCTCAAGCTTTAAGCAAAGTGTCTGAAACAAAGCAAACTCAAAACAGTATTTTGTAAATTATTGAGCTGATGTTGTTAATCTTTGTTCATTCCTTACTGATGGGTTATCAGTTCTGTCCAAAAACTCTCGAGCCAAGGTCCTACCTAGAATGCTCTGCTCCCTGTTACCTCAGATCTCATTTGCTGTGTTGCTGTAAGCCGTGTCAAGCCACTCCTCTCAGCTAAGTGAATAATTTTTGAAAGTTTATATATTGTTAGTACTTTGAAAGTTTTTCATTCAGTTACTTTTATTATTCTCCTACCCTATCGTATCTTTAAGACTCTCTCCCTTTAGTCTCTTTCCCTTTATTATCCTTTTCTTACCTTTGAGGTAATTCTTCATTACCATCATTGGTAATCCTTCCTTCTTTCTCTCTTCATACCCTTTTGGGTAGCCTTTCCTTCTCTTGGTACTGTCATTCTTCTCCACATCATAATGTCACACAAGAAAAGTAGTGTTGGTTTTAAACAGTGTAAGGATTGCGGCCATAAGTTATCGCTTTCTGATGGCCATGACTTATGTGTCTATTGTTTGAATGTCTCCCACCTTACTGTGGATTTCCCATGTGGGATTTGTAGAAATATTTTGATCAGGACTATTAATGAGAGAAAGAACAGGTTAATCCTGAAAGATCTCCTCAAATCTCCTTTTTGTGAGGCTATCTCTGGGACGGAGGGCTCACCCCCTCCTGCTAAACCCCATAAGAGGCATTCTTCCTCTTCCTCATTGAGGACGCTCACTTCATCTCCCCCTGGAGATTGCAGGGAGTCGACTCATAAGAAAGTGAAAATTGCTACTCTGGCTCTATCATCTGTGATCCTTTTGGCTCCAGGCACAGGACCGCCCCAGTTGATTCTTGCTCCAGCCATGTCCTCCTTATTGCAACTGGCACTGGAGTTTCTGGTGCAGACACTTATGGCTCCAACAGTTTCATTGCAGCCCTTACTGGCACCATCCCTGCAGGTACAGTCTCCTTTGGCACCATTTGTGCAATCCCCTTCGGCCCCAAGTCTGATGATACTGTCCTCCACAGTGCGGACACTTTCAGCACCGACATGCTCTTCAGTGCAGTCCTTTTCGGCACTGTCATTGTTACCCATCAGTACAGACACTTGCCTTTATGGCACAGACACCTTTGACTTCTATGGCGCTGCTTTCGTTGGCACAGACTACTTAAGAACCATTTTCCTCAGTGCAGGCATCCTCGGTTCCGGGCTCCGCACCACTCAAAATAGCAAGGACCAAGTACTCTCCTTCTTTGAATCCGTTCATTGGTAGCCAACATAGCCCTTTTCTAGAAAGGCCAGAATCGCCTTCAGGTTTCACTATGAGGTTGAACAGGAGCCTCTCTGAACAAGATGTGTTGCAGCTTGTTGACCAGTTGATTGTGGTCAGGGGCCTCTCTCAACTGTCTAAACCTATATTCCCTCCTTCAGGTGAATGTATTTCTCCTCAAACTCCAATGTACTCTCCTCTTTTGACTTCCACCCAAGTATCATAGCCCCTTCCTCCGACAGCAGCTTCTCTCCCTCCAACCCCAATAGTGGATCTCACTTTAGAGGCGGAGTCATCCTTGTGCCCCTCAGTGCACTGGGCATTGGGCTCTTCTCAGGCTAGTGGCTGTGCCGTGAGGGAGGGCATTCTTGGTTCCATGCTGATTTTTCCTATGGCACCCTCCAGGAATCCTCCCTCTCTCATGCTTCACAGTCCTCTTGAGACTCCTGGTCTGGAGGTTGGCTCATCAGAGCAGGGTGTGATCCCAGTTCTGAGGTTGTTGTGATTGGTTCTGGGCTCCCATCTCTCTTTGGGCAGGCAGGCTGGCCTTCCAAATCATGGAGAGGGAGCGTGCCTCCGCTGACATACCCCCCACATCGGAGTCCTCTCCCCCCTCTATGCTGCAACTCTCACAAGCCGCAACCACCAGACACTGGGCACACAGGCCTCAGGTTTCTCCCCCTCAGGAGACCCCTTCTTTGCAGTCTTCTCTAGAACCTCCCACTGAGGAAATACCTCACAAGGCTTCATGCAAGAGGAAGCACATGGACTCCACTGAGGAGTCCTTGACCGAAGATACAGACTTTGATGGCAGGGAAGGGTCCCCACGGTCACACTCTGATGAGGTGTCCTTTGGTGACAGCCTCAAGATCCTTAGACAGAAGGGTGACTGGAAGTCCTCTAATCCTTCGTCAGAGGAATACGTATTCCTGCAGGCCTTTCATGCCTGGTCCCCCTACCTCCTGGGTTACCCTGCCGGCCAATGAGCTTGTCCAGCTCATCTTCCAGCGTGCATGGAAGGCTCCTGACACCCCGGAAGCTATGCCACGGAAGCCTGACAAGAGCTTATCTCCCCCAGTTGAGCATCCCCATTGGTCAAAAGATCTTCCAGTAGATGCCATGGTGGTGGCAGTTGCAACCAAGAAAGACTTAGCAGAAGAGAGCCAAACTGTCCATCCACCCAACAAGGAGTCCCGGGTGATAGACAGGCTCGGGAAGCATGTGTTTGCTTCATCAACCTTCACCGTAAGGTCTTTGAACTATTTGGCACACTTTACAAGACTCCAGAGGGATCTTATCAATCAACTCTCTGAAACCTTGGCAGGAGCTATTTCTGATGGGGTTCGTGACAACATAGCTTCTCAGATAGCGACCCTAGAATCCATATCCAATTCTTCCATGCATCTTATTTCACATCCAATGAAAGAAACGGTTAGAGCAGCAGGCACAGGTATAGCCATGAAACAACATGACTGGATGTGCCTTTGTGACTTTGCAGACTCCTTTAAGGCTTCCTTTATGAATACCCCCATCGAGGCTGCTTCTTTGTTTGGTCCTGAAGTTAAAGATACGCTGGCAAGGTGAGAACAAGATGGCAAGATCCTATCTGCCGTTAGTGTCAGACACTCCAATCCTCAACAATTCTACTCTGGAAATCAGAGGAGTGGGAAGATGTGGTACAGGAAATCACAAGGCTCTTTCCATAATGCATGTGCCAAGTTCTCCCCTAGAAGCAGATGGGGAATCTCCAATGGAAGACGCCCATTTCAAGGCAGAGGAGGTCCACAAAACTGGGGTTCTAGAGATTCTTTCTCTGGCCAATCCTATCAGCGCTCCTGAAGCGTTGCCCGACTGCTAACCTCTGGAAGCGGTCGGGGGTTGCTTTTCCTTGTATCCCACTGCCTGGCAAAACATAACCACTGACTCTTGGGTACAATGGATAATATCCAGAGGCTATCGCATCCCCTTTCATCTCTGTCCAACCTCATCCAGTGAATTACCCGACATTCCACCCAGTCAAAGGGAAGCAGCAGCACATGAAATTCAAAAGCGGCTACAAAAAAGAGTTAGCCAAACGGTCCCCCCAGACCAGATAGGGTCTGGTTTTTACTCAAAGTTCTTTTTGGTGCCAAAAAAGACAGGGGACTGGAGACCAATTCTGGATCTCAGCACACTGAACAAATTTATAAAAACAGAGAAATTCTGGATGGTCACGGTTCAATCTATCCTTTCTCTTCTGGAAGAAGATGATTGGATGTGCTCTGTAGATCTTCAAGATGCATATTACCACATAGAAATGGACAAACATTCAAGAAGATACCACCGCTTCTGCATAGGAGCCAGTCACTATCAATTTTGAGCACTGCCCTTCGGTCTCTCTACAGCCCCCAGAGTGTTTACCAAATGCATGACAGTGGTTATCGCTCACCTGCGACTTCAAGATTCCAGGTGTTTCCATATATAGATGACTGGCTCCTCACTGCCCACCACCATGCGTCTACTGGAAGAAGCCCTATTCTACACTCTCCTCACAACACAATGCCTGGGAATCACTATAAACTGGGAGAAGTCCAGCACAACCCCAGCGCAGTCCTTAGAATTCATTGGGGTACTGTTGGACATGAGAAATTGCACAGCATCTCTTCCGCACCACAGACTTCAAAGAATAAGACAACAGGTTCAGCTGCTACTCTGTCACCACAAATCTTCCGCTTGGTCCATACTCCAACTCTTGGGGTCAATGGCACCCTCAATCAGCATTGTTCCTCTAGCCAGATTCCACATGAGACTCCTCCAATGGTTACTTCTCACTCAGTGGTACCCTCTGCAACATCCTTTGCCTTTTCAGATAAGTGTAACTCAGTGAAGCAAGCAAGATTTACTCTGGTGGACATCTGAAAATCCCCAACAATGGTCCCCCCCTTCAGCTCACATTAGCCGAAAGCCACAGTGACCACGGATGCCTCTCTGATGGGGTAGGGGGGCTATGTCAGGGAAACTCGGTCCAAGGCACCTGGTCGGAGACAGAGGCCTTCTTGCATATCAATGTTCTGGAAATGAGAGCGGTGCTACTAGTGTTGCAAGCATTCCATTCTATCCTACTGTCAGGGACTATTACAATCCAATTAGACAGCATGTCAGTGGTCTGGTACATCAACAAGCAAGGGGGCACCAGATCTTATCCATTATGCTGAGAGGCCTTAAGAATATGGCAATGGGTGATAGCTTCCAACCGCTTTCTAGTTGCAATGCACATTCCCAGGAGCTCCAACGTGATAGCGGACAAGTTGAGCAGGTGCATGCTACAACCTCATGAGTGGTCCCTCAACCCTGTTAGCTACAAAAAATTTTCAACCACTGGGGCCAGCCTTGCTGTGACCTATTCGCCTCCCCAACCAACTACAAGTGCAGCAACTATTTTGCCCTGATCCCCCCTTGGGGACAGTCACCGAGAGACACTATAGTCCACACTTGGCCCTTGGGTCTACTTTATGCTTATCCTCCTCTCCCTCTCATCTCCCAATTTCTGAAGAAAGCATGGCAGTTGAAAAGAAAAGTGATCCTCATTGCTCCATATTGGCCTCGACAAGTCTGGTTCCCTTTCCTCTGGCCTCACCTGCTAGATCAACCATGGATCCTCAATCCATCCCCAATATTGATCTCCCAACCGCAGGGTCTGACTCACCCCAGTCTAACAACCCTGATGTTGAAAGCTTGGTTTCTCCACTTCCAATGATTGCCAGGCAAGATAACCTCTCATCCCCAATGCACAATGTTCTTATTGCATCTCATAAATCGTCCACCAGACTAATCTATTTCAATAAATGGAAAAGGTTTTCTCTATGGGCAATGAATAAACAATTAGACCCTTTGTCAGCCCCAGTTTTGGTGGTTTTGGATTACTTATCACATCTTTTCCACTCTGGGGTGTCTGCCTCTACTATTTGTGTGCATTTAGCTGCCATTTCAGATTTCCACATTGGTTTACAGGATTCTTCGCTCATGTCACATAGACTCCGTAAAACTTTCTTGAAGGGGGTTCTTCACCTAACACTTCCCTTTAGAGAACCAGTACAACCTTGGGATTTGGCCTTGGTCCTGCAAGCCCTAACAGCTGCCCCCTTTGAACCTGCATCTTCATGTGATTTAAAATATCTCTCGTGGAAATCTTTGTTTCTGATTGCAATCACATCGGTCAGACGATTGTCAGAACTTCAAGCCTTATGCATCAAACATCCCTACCTTATCTTCCATAAGGATAGAGTATCAATGAGAACTAATTCTTCCGTTTTATCAAAAGTGGTATCAGAGCAGTCTATCAACCAGTCTATTGACCTTCCAGTATTTTTTCCTAATCATTCTAACAAGATAGAGTATTACCTGCACTTCCTGGATGTTCATAGGCAAATACGATTCTACCTGGACAGAACAAAATCTACCCGCAAATCAGACCAACTATTTCTGGCATTTTCTGGACCAAGACTAGGTCATCCTGTCTCATAAGTTACACTGGTGTCATGGTTGAGAAATTGCATTACCTTTATCTACAACAGGAACAATATCACCTTGCCTCACAGAGTGAAAGCACATTCTACAAGGTCTATGGCAACTTCAGCAGCTTTCCATGCTAGGGCTTCCCTCAATGATATTTGCTCAGCTGTGACTTGGGCCAAACCTCATACCTTTATCCTTCATTATAAATTGGATTTGACCTCCAGAGGTTGAGCTTCTTTTGGCTCCATGGTGCTCAGGAATGTCCTTCCATGAAGGCCACCCAGGGATACAGGTAGCTGGGGACTCTGTCCCATCGGTAAGGAATGAACGGATTAACAACATCAGAAAAAAGAAGTTATGTCTTACCATAACGTTCCATTTGTGTTGTTGATCTTCATTCATTCATTACTCCCCACCCTCCATCCCCCTCCTGAGGTTCCAGATTGATTTCATATACTCCTTTACTGTAGGTCTGTTATGACCAGAGGTAGCCTCTACTTTTGTCTATCAACCTGCAAACTCGATCTGAGGTAACAGGGAGCAGAGAATTCTGGGTAGGACCTTGGCTCAAGAGTTTTTGGCTGATGTGAGCTTGATATTAGGCCGGCTCGGTTCCAAGGACAGAACCGATAATCCTTCAGTAATGAATGAACGAAGATCAACAACACAGATGGAACTTTATGGTAATACATAACTTCTTTTTACTTACTTTAGTCATCTTGTAAAATCAAAGGGTCAAAAAGTATGTATATGTGTACGTAAGAATTAAAAACATGATTTGTTGCAAACAGACCTTTGGTTTTGGGTTATCTGAAGTGTAGGAAACTTGGCATGATGAAAATAATTCACTGTCTGAATGCTAAGTTGCTATATAGAGAATATGAAGGAGTGCGTACAAGTTTGGACTGCTTACCAAGAGTTTACTGAATTTAGAGAAACAGTGCAATGTTATTAACAGTAGTATGTTCCAATAAAATATTTAGTACTGTTTATGGAGTAAAACTGAAAATGAACTGATCAACATGGAGAAAATGTGTGTGATTAAGAAATAAAATGAGACAACTGAATGGATTAGCAGCGCAGTTACTGCTGTGAAACCACACAACATTTCTGTTTGTGTAGTAATACCATCTGCTGTTTATAATCAAATAAGTGGTCTCTGTCATGCCATGAGCAAAGTATTTTGATGTTATTTATGCAAACTATGGAATTTTAGCAGTTCATGTTTGATGAGAAAAAGTTTAAACTCTGTAGTTTTAAGTAAAATGTATTTATTTGTCTTTTGGTAACCAGGTTAGTCCACTGGGCTGGTGGCCCATTTTCAGTGGAGACCCACGGAGAAAAGCTCCAGCATACAAAACAAACAATAAACATAGTTTACATATGCAGGTGTACATAAAAAATAGTACAAGACAGCAGCATATTAATGCAAAGGAAAATAATAAAAAGGCATGAATTTAACAAGTCTTATAAATTAAAAAGTTGAGCAATTGTCAGTTTACAGTATATCAACAGGACAGAAGAGTTTACAAAAAATGTAGGTTTGCAGAGTATCATCAGAAAACAAAGGAATATGCTAAATAAAAGGTACAGATTGTGCATAATTGGTAGAGAGTGAGAGGAAGACATTGTTAATCAAAGAGCGATAAAGGAAGGTAAACAAAGTGCAGGTATAGGAAAGAGTTATGTTAAAGGTGGAATAGGAGCTCAAGGCAAAGCACAGAAGAGATTTGGTGGGTAGAAGTTAAGTAGGGTGGTGGCAGGTAGAGGAGGGTGAGTTAGCAATATAGTTCTTTAATTCTTTTTTGAAAAGAGAGGAAGACTGGATGTCTCATATATAGGCAGGGAGCTTGTTCCATGTTTGAGATATAGAGCTTTTGTACAGTAATTTACCTATTATTTTATTAGGTCTACGGGAGACAAGTAGCTATTGGTCAGTGCTGCGGAGAGATTGATAGGGTTTATATAGGAAAAGGAGGGTGGACAAGTTGGGACAGATTGTAGGTTTGTATATTAGAGAGTGTGCCATCTGTAGCTGAGAAAGTTGTAGAAGCTGAGGGAATTCAAGCCAGTGCAGTTGTTTAAGGGCAAGGCAGTGATGGGTTTTATATGGAAAGTTACAGGCAAATCTGGCAATCTGGTTATAGGTTTGTTCAAGTTTAGTTAACAAATTTGCTTGGAGATGGGTAAATAATTGGAGAAGCATAGAGTAGGCAGGGGAGGAGATAGGACCGGGCTAGAATAGTCCTTGAGGTGATGGATAGGTATTTTTTATTTCTATACAAAAGGCCAAGTTTCTGATTTGTCTTTTTGATGGAAAGATGGCTGTGATGGTCAAATTTTAGTTGATCGTTGATAGTGATTCCTAAAAGTTTAGTATGAGTGTCTGCATCTATGATGGTAATGTCCAAGGAGGTGAGGATGAAGGAGGTTTTTAGATTAGTCATAGAGTTTGGCAGGAAAAGAAGAAGTTTGGTTTTCTTTGGATTAAGGATGAGTTGGTTTTTGATTAGCCATTGTTCAGTGGAGTTAAAGGAGGATTGTGTAAGGGATAGAAGGTCAGTAGGGTTGTCAGCGAGGGTAATATGACTAGAGTCATTGGCATATTGGATCAGAGATCTGGTTTTGCAGACAGAGCATAGGTTGTTAGTAAAGATATTGAAGAGAAGGGGACCTAGAATGGATCCTTGGGAAACACCTCTGTTAATGGGTAGGAATGGAGAGCAGAAGTTTTGCCATCTAACCGACTACAGTCTGTTATTAAGGTAACTGGAGAACCAGTTGGTAGTTGATGGAGGGAGGTTACGTTTGCTAAGTTTAGAGAGAAGCTTAGGGTGGGAGATGGTATTGAATGTTTTAGAGAGGTTGCGGAATATACATGACACCAGTTTATGGTTATCTCTTGCCTCTGCTTTGGTCTGGGTGAAGTATATAAGGGCTGTGGCAGTGCTGTGGTGGGGTCTAAAACCATGTTGAGAGGGGATGAGGAGGTTTTCCTTGAGAAGATAATTAAGAAGTTGTCTGTGGATGCATTTTTCTTGGATTTTTGACAGAGGAGAGAGGATGGCTATAGGTCAGAAATTGGAAGGGTCTGTAGAGGTACCTCCTTTACGAAGAGGAATTGTGTAAAAGGATTTCCAAATCAGGGGCAGTGGATTCTTTGATAGAATGGTTAATAAGGATAGAAATGGGGCAAACTATAGAGTTGGTGGCTGCTAGTTTGAGAAATTGGGGTTAGGTTGTCGGTGGAAGGGGAGCAAGGTTTTAGTTTCAGCAGGAGAGATTTTGCATAAGTAGTGGAAACCGGTTTTAGGGAGAAGGGGGAATGGAGGTTAATCGTGGAAGGGTGGGAGTTGTGAATTCTTATTGTTGGGAGGGGTTAGCTTACAGATAGTGTCTATGAAGTAATTGTTTAGTAGGGTAGCTATTTTTAGTGGTGTTTTATTGGGAAAAGGGTTGGGAGTGGATGGTTTCCCTGGACGGAAAATGTTGTTCAAGGTATGCCAAAATATTTTGGGGTTTGAGGTGTGGGTAGATTGAGCTTCCTGATAGAATTTCTTCTTGTTTTGTACAATAAGTTTTTTGGTATGGTTTCTTAGGTGTTTAAATTTAAGGAGGAGAGAGAAAGATTTTGACTTGGTCCATTGTTTCCAGATGGTGTCCCTGAGTTTCATGGTAGAGTAGGTGTCTTTGGAGAGCCAGGGTGCAGGGTTAGATTTGATTCTGATTTTCCTGATGGGTACTAGTGAGTTTAGAATGTTAAGGAAATGATTGTCAAATTCCTGAATGTCATTTAGAGAGAGGTTGAATAGGTAAGACCAGTTAATAAGGCAGAGTTGGTATTTGAAGGCATCTGTATTGAAGTTGGACAAGTTTCAACAGTCTCTATATAGGTGGGTTTTAGATATATGAGAAGGGAGTCTTTGTATACAGATGGGGAGGTGGTCACTTATGGAATCTGATAATGTATAGATACGGGTTGGAAGTTAAAATTCAATCAAGAATGGAGCTAGAGTTTTTGTGGATGTGCGTGGGAGTAGTAATAAGTTGAGTGAACCCAAAGAGGTTTATACTAAGGTTGAGGGAGTGGGGAGAGTATGTATTCCAATCGAGATTGACATCACCTACTAGAATTGTCTCATAGGGTATATGTTGAGAGACCCAGAATAAGATAGATTCAAGAATTGGGATGTTGTTACCTGGGGGTATATAGATAGATGCAATTGCAAGTTTCTTGTGTGGGTTGAGGTGGGAATTAAGAATAATCAATTCAGCAGGTGAGAAATCTGGGAGAGGTTGTGAAAGGGGGGAGAGGTTAAGCTGTTCAGAGTACATAATAGCAACATCTCCCCCTTTTTTGAGGTCTGTCTTGCCGGAATATGTTATAGACTGGGGGTAGTATTCCAGAACTTGAGATATGGGGTTTAAGCCATGTTTCTGAGACAGTTAAGATGTGGGGAGAGTGATTTGTCAAGAGATCATCAAGAATGTTGAGAAAGTATAAGCTATGAAAAGAGATGTATAACAAAAATGCTGAGTTATTTGCATTTGGTGTAATGGCAATGAACTTTGTTTAGTGTAGTACTGAAAGTAAATTGGATAATTCCACAGTTACCTATGACTTCAAAGGAATTTAAACAGTTTCAGCACTGTCCTAAGAGTGACCCAAACATGAATATTCATTCAGATGAGGCAACAAACATCTGGCCAGTGCACAAATCTGCTGTGATGAAAGAACCACCATCATTCTTTCCATTTAAACATGAAATTATCAGCACACAAGGTTTGGCATTTACGGATAATAAAATTGTAGTTCGTAATTAGCTAAAGATTTATTCTTGAAAAAATGCATGAGAAATAACTCAGGACATGTTATATTGGCCAGGAATTTCACTGAAAATAGAACAAGAGTTAAGATTGTACAGTGTGCACTACTTACCAATCAACCAACAGAAGAGACAATTCTTTATTAATTTCTAAGAAAATAATTGAGTAAATAAGGAAAAGATGTGTTTCAGTGTTTTTTAATCAACTGCCCCCACCTCCTTTCCTCATTTACCAGGTCATCAAGACCCGGCTCAACCTCCACTGGACTTAGCCCAACCCTAGTCCAAAGTCATTCAGGAATTTAGGGATGCTGGTGCATGCCAAGTTTTGTGTGGTAACAACTGTTCCATCATGGCAGCCCTGGCAGTTCTGTAATCACTACCTTTAGGAGGTTCATACATGCTTCCATGGATTCACTACCTCTTAGATGAGCAGTTCACCAGTCATGCAACACAGAGCTGGCCAGGGCTGGATGCTACATATTGCAGTGAGTCCTTAAGCTGCCTCCATCCCTCCAGTATGGGTGAGCTGACATCAGATGCCCACTCCCATCCTTTCCCTGCAGCATCTCCACCACCTATGTCGCAAGTCAAACACTGGTCATCTGGGCTGCAATAAGGGTTTACCTCTTTAAGATTTGTTTTGAGGGCTTTATCCCTGTAAGATTTGTTTCAGTTTTGAGACTTTGTGTGTTAGGTATGTACAGGCTATTATTTAGTTTCTTAATACTGTGAAGTTAAGAGATACCACAAGTAATAGCATGATCAGTAAAAATAAACCTGTTTATTTAGCTCACAAAATTCCTAACTAGTAATATTGGATACTGGTCTACAGTTTACAAAAATCAGAGACATTTTCAGAGTAATGGGGATTTCAAGATCTAACCTTTAGCCGTAACTACCTGCTGTACAAATGGGTAAATCAAGAAACCAAGCTGAACTGTTAAAAACCACATAAGGACAGCTCAGATGCATTAATATTGTGCATAGTTATGTTTAATTTTGCTGGAATGTAGAACTACCTTCTTGAAAGACATAAGTCTTTTAGCAGATCATCTGTTGATAGGTAAAAGATTAAGAGTAGACTGCTGACCTCTGCTTCCTTACTTCAGCCTAAAACCCAAGCTTATTTAAGAGGGACCAAAGCAAAAAGTAGTCTAAATAAAATATTACTGAGGAAAAGAAAAGAAAAGAAAAAGAAGAGAAAGAATAAGAATACATGTTCATTTTGTTCTTTCTAAAGCTAAAACTGTACCTGATGTAACATTAATTCACTCAGTACTATTGTGAAATGAAATTCTCTTTAACGTACTCCATTTCATTAGTAAACCAACACACCAGCAGTGTTGCAGTAGTCCTCAGCATGATTCAGTCAATATAATCTTCTCCTAAAAATTAATGTGTGTGTGTGTGTGTGTGTGTGTGTGTGTGTGTGTGTGTGTGTGTGTGTGTGTGTGTGTGCGTGTGTGTCTGCGTGTGTGTGAATACACGTTTTATATACAAAAATGGATAACTATATATAGTTACATACAATGTTATCTAATGACAAATTCACAGAATGAGGTCCCAAGCTATACAAATAGTTGAAAGTCAGTTTCACTGAAAAACACGTAAAAAACAAAGAACTGATAAAAAGATGTAAAAAACCACACTGAGTCACGGAGAAATAAAGTTACTTTATTTCCCCGTGACTCAGTGTGCTTTTTTACTTCTTTTTATCAGTTTCACTGAAACACAGTTTGTCTGAATGTCCATTTTAATGAATGCAGTATAGCTAAATGTAGTTTTAGACTACAGAAGCAGAAATATTTAGATGTGTGTGAAGAAGCTTTAACTGGTGTTTGAGGTGACCTAATAGTCTGGTTTGTGCATGTGCTTTGGCAGTGATTGCTTGTGTATTGTATTTTCATTTTTCTACATGGTTGTGCAACTGTGGATTTAGTATATTTAAGTAAAGGAGTGTGTGGTGGTGCATTGGGGGATTGACACCCTGCAAAAAAAAATGTTTCTGAATACTTTTGTCTTGGGTACTTTGATTGTTTTATGTTTCAGTTATTTTGAATTTGACTAACTTGTATTTCAGTGAAGTGGAATGGGCTTTCAGACATTTTGTCTGACTCATTTTTTTCACTGAAATTGACTTTCGGTGAGTTGTCTACCACACACACACACACACACACACACACACACACACACACGTGTGTGTGTGTGTGTGTGTGTGTGTGCGTATATATACGCATGTGTCTGTACTCAGTAAGGCACAAGCAGGTATGCAATGTAAAGATACTGCTGCATACCAAACACACTTTTCGGTTTTCCTACTTTTCTTGGAAAATAGGCTTTTGCACTTTTGTATTGTATGAATTTTACATTTAGTAGTATATGTATGATACGTATTTGGTTTCTATGAACAGTTATATACTGTGTAATTCTGGTGTGTAGTTTTCATGATACCCATTAAGGGACCCATCTCTCAATACTGTTTCATGCTATTGCACAGACCAGTTTACAAACACATATTAACACTACACAATACCTCAAATGAGTTCTAACAGGTGAATACATCTGAATAAGGAAACTTGAATATCAGTAGCACAGTGCTTCACAAACACGTATACCGTTTTCTAGATAACACAGCCACAAAAATACTCACAGCAGTAATCACTATGATGGCAGCTCCAAGAGATGAACTGCACGTATATATGTAAGCAATAATGTTTCTCCATCATTTCTTTGAATTGGTTTAGTTGATGATATGCTTGTTGCTGCCCAAAAATATTCACAAAGGTAATCAATTAGGCAGCAATTTCTAATCACTGAAAAACACATATGTAATTAGTATGCTTCTCCCACTCCCCCATTTTTTTCTAAAGCTGGTTTACCTGATCATATGATTGTTGCCTTTATTTAATTGAGCTTTTGTAATCTTTTTGATGTGTTTTATTTCTACTTTAATATGAATTTTTGTTTGTGTAGTGTTTTACTTCTGAGTGCCCCCCCCCTTATACCTCTCAAGCCAAATAATGTCCAGCATACTGCGTGTGTGTGTGTGTGTGTGTGTGTGTGTGTGTGTGTGTGTGTGTGTGTGTGTGTGTGTGTGTAATGTAACTCCTAACTTAACATGGCTGTTTTCTGTTGCTATGAGGACTGTTGTTCTTGCTTGATGCTATTCACTTATGGTTCCTTCCAAAATTACCTCATTTCTTGTTTGTGGATTTACACTTTCACTTTCCTCAGCTATTCATGATCAGATAATGTATTTGAATTTGTGTTTATACCCTTCTTATCACTATAAAGTTTGTTTAATTTGTGTCGTAGTCTTGATTCCTGTTTTGTTCCATTTCTTTTTATTATTATTTTGGTAGTATTTCATTTTAGGATGCACCATCCTATAGGGCGGATCAGGTTATGTTGTTCTGCCCCCTCCTGTAACAAAAAGTACAGTGATGTTTCTGTCCAGGTAAAAAAAACAACAATCACACTAAGCAAAAAAATACACTAGGAAACCAAACAAATTCACAAATTTTGCCTTTATTTAAATGAATATAAATTATAGTTGTCTACTGATGTACTATGTTCTTCATCTGTAACTATGTTTGCAATTGTTAATTGCTATGTTGATCAAATTGTTAATTGCTATGTAAATCCAATGTAACTACTGTCTGTATATTTTAACTGTGGAGCTTTTCTCCCTCTGCCTCCGCTGAAAATGGACCTACGTCCAGTCGGACACTCCCGGTCAACAAATGTAAATAAATAAACATAGATTTCTAATGTCTGGCATTTTTGACTAATCTGATCCACAGACAAAAAGAAAAGCAAAGCACTGTCTTTAAATTCATTACCAAGTGTTTGAATAAATGTTTTCTTTACTTCCTGCTGTCTTTTGTGATATTTATGAATGTGTTCAAGTTGTGGATAAAAGGTACCGAGTTCATCCTTTACATACTGATTCCATGTGAACTTGTCCAGGGAAGCTGGAACCATCTGCACACAAGATCCATTCTTAGATTTAAAGCAAACTGGTGCTTGCTAAAAGTGCTACCTGTAGAATGTGTAAAATGACTGAACATTAAATTCACACATGTTAAAACTAACACTTTTAGCAAGGACCTGGGGAAAACTTATTTTCATTGGGAATTAAGTGAAATTAGCAATGTCAGCTACATTTTACGCCCATGTTGACATTTGTTTACAGGGTTAAAAGTGAACTTATTTATCAGTAATTAAGGGGAATTAGGAATGTCTGTCATGTTTTATGCACATGTTGACATTTTATTAAAGGGTTAGCACTACACGCTCCAGGGACCTCAACTACATTTCCACAAACAACAGAACAAGCTGGAGGGACAGGTTCATAACCCACAGACTGCCTATGCTATGGAATAGACTTCCCGTACATGTCAAGCAGAGTGCCTCACTGGCCCTCTTCAAGAGAAATCTTGATGAGTGGATGGGAAATAGAAATTCACCCCAGGGATCACTCCAGTGGCTCTACTTGACAGAGGCACTGGGAACTAAGGTCGGGTGGCACGATGCCAGGGTAATCCTATGGGCTAGGCTTGTAAAGGCTCCATGGCCATTAGCCTAGTACACACTTATGAACCTATGAACAACATATACTGCTGTCACTTAAACCTGCACTGAATTGAATTAACCTGCCACTCAGTTAATCTCGCCCACTGCTAGCGCGGCCAGGGACTGGTGCATCCTAAAATGAAATATCACCATTATTTTTATGAAGACTTAGTAATATAACTGAGTTGGGATGTGTTGTTTTATTTTACAGGTTTGATTTATTTTTTAATTTGGGAATATTTTTGTGTTTTATAGTTTTTCTGTGTCAAATGGCTTTTCAAGATGGTAGCAGTCTGTTGACTTTTGAAGGATGTGAAGACTTGTGACTGAATATAAGCTGTAGGCAGCCTGAGCTATTTTTTTTTTCCTATGTGTAGAATACATGTGATGTACAGGGTGCTACCAATCCAATTAGTGAGTTTTTCTTGCCCATTTTATAAATATATCTTTTAACAACTTACATAATCACTGATGATGGATGATGCCACAGAATAAACGTACAATGACTGATTTTAATAATTGGATTACCTTCTGGTGTCACTCCAGGGGGATACAATATCTGTCAGCCTGAGAGTACATGGTCAGCAAATCATGCTGCTATGCCAAAGCTAGGCTGCATATGTCCACCCTAGGCTTTTGGATATTGGGTAAAACTTTATCCACACCTTAAAGCCTTTTTTGGCAATGCCAAAAAGACAAAACTAACATAGTGAAAAGGTCTCCAAGAAACCCTAAGGTGTTACTGCTCAGTGCTAGAAGTCTAAACAAAAAGCTCCACACCCTTCAAAACCTCTGCACTCTGGAGAATATTCACATCTGTGCTGTGACTGAAGCTTGGTTTATAGCCATTGAAAGTACTGCAGCAGTGCAAGGCTACATAACCTTCCACACATTTAGACCAACAGCAGCACAGACTGGGGCCAAAGGTGGACGTGTCTCGATCTACGTCAGCAACAAACATACTTCTAGGCTGGTTAATCAGGATGATACCATTGAGCTCATCCACCTGCAAGTCACCATAGATAAGGTCCCTCACCATATCATGGCTAACTACTGGTTATCATCTATGTGCCTGGATTCTCATGACTCTTACCTAAATCTAGTACAGGTGCACACCATTCAACCAAATCCACTATTCAGGAGGAACCCATCTACAGACTGGGAAATCTACACTGCCTAAAACTCACTGGCACAATGCTTCCTGGACTTTATTAACACAAACACCTTGGAAAAGACAGTGCATGTTCCAACCCGAGGATCCAATATACTTGATGTGGTATTTACCAACATGGGAGAGTGTTGTACCCCCCATGTCAAGTTCTCAGTAGTAAGATCAGATCACAAAGCTGTCTCCTTTGAAGTAAAAATCAACCTGGAAAACCCAGCTAAACCAGTAATGGTTAGGAACTATTCTAAGGCAATTTACATCCTAATAAGTGACAGTTTGTAAAAATTCAAGGCTTCTTCTAACCCTGAGACCACAGCTACCTATGCAGAAATATTCACAGAGTCTCTGTAGAAACATGTGAATGGCTGCTTAGAGGTTGTCATACCTAACAGAAGAAGTAAACCCAAAACAAACACTAAAAACAAATTCCACTGGTGGGATCCTCACCTAAACAGAGTATATAATAAAATAAGAAAACTCATGACTAAAATAAGGAAGAGCAACTCCCTTAAAGACAAGTGCTCTTTTATATAACTAAACAAGAAACTAAGTGGTCTAATTAAATCCAACAAGGCCAACTATGAGGTCAGGATATCCTCACAGTCTAAGAACAGTCAGAAGGACTTCTTCAGCTATGTCTGGAACCTTAAAGGTAACACACAGCAGTGTGTTGAACTAGAGGCGAATGGCACCACCTACATGGATCAGGGTGATATAACAAATATACTGGCTGATAAATTCAGCTCACACTTCACCCCCAACTTTTCCCAAGCTCCACCAGGTAAAATCCCCTTCCAAAATACTATCCCAACTAATAGTAGGGACCAAGTGCTGGCAACACTTGCTAAAGCCAAGAACACTGTCTCCATGGGTCCTGACAGCATCCCTGGTTACCTCCTGAACAGTCTAAAACACAATCTATCAGGACCACTTGAGGCCCTCTTCAACTACAGTCTTGAAATAGGCTACATTCCAAGAGAATGGAGGTCCACTACAGTCATTCCCTCCACAAGAGTGGACCATCAACTGACCCAAATAACAACTGACCCATTCATCTAACAAGCCTAATATGGAAAGCCATGGAATTAATTATCTTGGAAATGATAAACCAGACATTGGCAACCTACAGACAATGGGCCCATTCCAATTTGAATTTAAGTAAAGGTCATGCTACCTGTTAGACCTCTTTGTGAGGATCACCAAAGCAATGGATGAGGGTAAAACAGTGCATATGGCATCTCTTGACTTAGCCAGAGCATTCAATACAATACCCCACTTAGGCACTGTTGACAAGCTCTCTGAGCTAGACATAAATCCCTGCATAACCTGCTGGATTGCTGGCTGGCTCACAGATAGGACCCAAGAAGTCAGGATCTGTGAGACCACACCCATCAACAGATCAGTCACCAGTGGCATACCCCAAGGCTCCATGCTGGGCCCGCTCCTGTTTGGTATCTAATTTTCAGAAATCAAAGCTAATGTTCAAGGCCACTGACTCACCAATTTCACAGATAACTGTAAATTATAAGCTATTATACATTTCTCCAAGGTACCATCATCTTGCGAGATGGTTTCACACATACAAATGATTGCTGCCATAGCCATGGTCTGAAGCTCAATGCCAAAACAATGCACTCTAATGCCCTTTGGGAAACCTTCAACACAAATTAATTATTCCATCAATGAAGCACCCCTAAGTGTTGACCCAGTGGTAAGGGATCTGGGGGACATCTGTAGACTGCAATCTGGTATTTGACCAACTTGTAACTAAGATAGTAATAAAATCATTATATGTCATCCAACTTATAGGTAAGGATAATGCATCCAGGTTCAATTAACTTATAGTATCACTCAACTCAACACTTACAAGACCTATCAATGAATACATTGCCACCTGTGGCATGTATATAACCAGATGCTTGCAATTTGGAACACCCACAAAGGTTCCTCACCAGGAGAATTCAGGGCATGAATACCCTGTCCTACACTGATCACCTAAAGACTTTGTCTCTGTATTCATTCTCCTACAGGCTGCTGAGAGGGGATTCTTTGGCTGGCTTACAAAGCTTCCTCAGACCCAGCTCTGATAGATCTGCCGCACATGCACAAAACAAACAGTATCAGAATCAGCAGATTCAGGGACTGAACTTTGCTTGTGATGTAAACAGAACATGCTGGACAGATAGCTATATGTCCTAAAGCATCCCCACAGTGTGGAATAGGCTCCCCATCCCTGTAAAACAGAGTTCAGTCCAGATTCTATTCAAACAAAACCTTGACAGCTGGATGGGAAATCATAAATGTACCCCAGTCTGGCTCCCATATCCCTTCTGGACAGAGGCCATCAGTAAGAAAAGTATTAACCTAACTAAGAACCCACTACAAATCATTTTCTGGGATGCTGCCAAGGCAGATTATCAAATCAGTGAGCCTTCTTGCAGAATCCCTTATATGTATGTATGGGTATGTATCTCAGTCAGTGAGTTAGGGTAAGATCGTAATCACTGATGGCATTTCTTTCTTCCTAGAGGCATTTTTCCTTTTACATTTTAGCCATAATTATGTCTATGTTATGGACATGTACTAACATAAGTCATAAGCCATGATATGCACACTCCAATGCATGTGTTCACGCCTCGGAATTACAGATCAATCCCAGATTTAATGTTGCAGGGTTGCACGCTGTTGCCATCACCCATTCCATCTTCATTAGAATGGAACAATCCAGCTCCTGCCAGCTTGTACCATCATTGCATAGGCAACGAGCTAAAAATCTACTTTCTGACATTGCAGATGAGCTTTCTACTTTTTTGTCAAGATCTGGTCAATACTGGTACATATACTTGAGCATAAGACAGGGATAACTCATGTATATGGCTGAAATGTTGTCTTTGATTGTGGATATAGTCAAAATATAAGTAGTTAAAAGAGCCACTAATGAATATAGACAAAATAGTTGCTTGAGCTCACGGGTCTGGGCAAAAAGCCAGTCAAAAGGAAATTAAAAGTAGTTCCCAGCAGAGAAATAGGTTAGAAAAATAAATAAATATACAGGCTGGCAGCATTCAAAGTTTCCTCACATGAACAACATCTTTGCAAAATGTTTCAGAAACTGAAGACATAGGGCTAATAAAGTAAGTAACATGAACAGATCAAAAGGGAAGTTGACTGAATGAAAGAAAATTTATTTAATTTATTTTATTTTACATTTGTTTACTGGGAGAGTCTGACTGGGAGGAAAACCCATTTTCAGCAGGGGCCTGGGGAGAAAAGCTTCACATAGAAACATACCAACAAAACAATGTAAGTACGACATATCAAGGTTAAGATCATTTGTAATAAGGATATACAGGAAATTCCCTTGATAAGATATTAGTATATATATATATATATATATATATATATATATATATATATATATAGTTGGATGATGTAAAATGCATACAATTAGACATATATTACATATTGTTAGTCATTCTTACCTATTACAAAATATGTACAGTTTGGCAAGGTAAAGCAGTATTCATTGTTATATAGATCCTAGTTTAAGTGGTTATGAAGAACAGAGAAATTATTTGAAGGCAGAGGTGAAAGAGCATAATCACAGTTTGAAGGAATTGGGAAATATTGTGAAATGGTAAAGCAGTAAACTGGATAATTTCGAGAACAGACCAATGTACTCCTCCTGAAATCATCACATCCATTGTTAGACTTCCTACCCTTCCATTTATCACCTGCCCAGAATTATATTCATTCTTATTTACAAGTGTTGCATGTATTTATGTTGATATAATTCTCCCCCTACGCACCCTCTAATGTTCTATCCCTAAACTATTCCATATAATGCTGTGCTGATTGCACCATTTTGCACTGCACTAAACTTCTATTGTTGCATTTATCTCTTTGTACTTTTGAATGTAACTCAGACTGAGACTGAAACTGGTCAGTTTTGGTCAGTGTTCTTTCCCAGTTAACATATTCACATAAATAGATAAAAGTAGTGGGAATAAATTCATCAATCTGGAAAGAAGAACTGGAAAGCTTTGTGCTGGGACCAAATGACAGTAGATCTGTACTGCTCAAGGACAGATAGCTGAAAAGGCAATGGATTTACATTGTATGAAGAAAAAGAAGAAACACATGGGGCTGCATGCTTCCCAAGGTATGCATTAACATATACAGACATTTTGAGATAAGCCACGTCTCGTACTGAAATACCATTTCATAGCATGATTATAAAATTATGTAAGACTTTTCTGATTCAGTGTATAAACAAAGAGTGTATGATCACTCATACAGTAGTATTGAAAGGTGCTGGAAAAGATGTATGAGTGGGTGATGAGTGACAGCCCTAAATCAAATTTCCACAACAAATGGAGTGGCAAATGAATGTGTAAAGTTCCACGGGGAGAGAAGAAACACACAGAAGCCAGCATAGCCACACCTGCATAAAAGAAGATAAGTGAAAGGGCAGTACAGAAATGTGCAGACATCATCATGGGAAATGGAGCATAGCAAAACATCAAAAGATAGCAACATAGATAAAAACAGAAGCAGCACAGGATATGGAAGCTAAAAAGTAAGGTACATAAAACAGTGCTTTTCTATGACACAGAGTCCTGGGTAGTGAAGTTAGAGTATCTGAGCAAGCTTTAGGTGAAGGAGATGAAGTTTCTGAGATGGATACTAGAATGCATACTATAGGACACATGATAAAACCAGGATATCAAAGAAAAAGCCAAAATAGCTCCAGTTACAGAGAAGGTTAAGTTAGACATATTATGGTGGTTCAATCACATGTGCAGGACAGCAGAAGATGACTTGGTAAAGCAGATTTTGGAAGATAAAGGGGATAAGCAAGAGGAGACAAACACGTCCAGCCAAGAAATGGATGGATGTGATAAGTGAGAGAGAGGACCTGTCCTGGGTGGGCATGAATGTCAAATAAGGTAAAAGAGTGCCTCTGAATTATGTGATTTCAATTCCTCCATAGAAGATCTCTAGTGTAATGACACAATTTAATTTTCCCTGAAATCAGGGAGCTGATGTTTGGCCTCTCAGTGTAACTGGCACACCAGCTGACTCCCTAACACCCATGCTCTTAATAGAACTGGACATAGAAATTATAGGTAGATGCTATCCTTTTATAACAGCATAACAGCTTAAAGAAATATCTGACCAGGTACATGATTGTTAATTATATACCTCCTCCAGAAAAATACCAGTAATAAAAAAGAAAATGCTGTTTCTAAATTGTAATTATTTTTTTCTTGTATTTTTCCAGCAGCTTTTGTCAAGAATACCTTGATGAATTTAACCATTATCATACATGGCAGACCTTTATTTCAGATGGGGCCACTAACAAATAATTCTGATGCTGGCAAAAAATGCCATTATTTTGCACATTTCTGACAACATACAACTCACTAAGTATTAGAACATTGTACAAAAAGACAGATATGCACAAAGATTAGAATGAATTCAGGAATAGTCTCCATTTCCACATAATCAGGTGAAAAATTGCAAACTGATTACTGTGCTGCAGTTCTTTTTCCAATATACATATGGCTGGTCAACAAAGACAAATCAGTTGCTTCGATACATAAGGACATTTTGGCCCATTTAAACTTCTCATTTTCCTGCCTGTTTTAGAAGGGGAATTCTGACTTATCTATCCTGCACTTATTAGTGCCAGTACCTTAGCAGGTAGCGCACTTACCTTTGATGACTGAAGGTCAGACAACTGTAGGTTGTCTCTGTACACCAGACACTTGGGTTAATTTTTCTAATACTGTCACTACAGTTTAACATAAGAGCATAATGGCTGTTGCATTTTTAGTCTGCAGTCTTTTAGATGAGATGTTAAACCATCTGCTTCATTTGGTGGTAGTTGGATGCAAAATATCCCATAATGCTTAATGTAGTGGAGTTTTATTTAAAACAAATTTCAAAAAATCAATATGTACAATTTTATTTAAAACACATCATGACATAATAGAAACATGTTGTCTTGTCCACCATTTCGTTCTTCATCAAAACTTT
This sequence comes from Protopterus annectens, assembly GCF_019279795.1. NCBI lineage: Eukaryota > Metazoa > Chordata > Ceratodontiformes > Protopteridae > Protopterus > Protopterus annectens. Next base: position 1,410,411,125 of record NC_056726.1, read on the forward strand.
ATATTGTTATCATGCTTGCCAAAATCCCACTTCTCATATACAGCTGCTCCTCACAATTTGGTTCCAAAAGAACCATATACTTGAAAAAATATTCTGTTTGTCCTACACTTGCTATTTCTTAATTTCATAGCTGATATACACTATCATATGTGATGTATCCTCTTTAATTCCTCCTTTCTTTATTATATTCCAAAAATATTTTTTACCTTTCAACATTCACTGTGAAAATGTTCTGTAGGATCTTCTATGTTACAAACATGATGAGTTCTTTCCTCCTTATACTTATACAGCATAGACACCTTTGTGGACATTTTTTTAACACTCTCCACAAAAAAATCTTGACACTAAAATACTCTAATATTGTTGTTGATTATATTTTGATAAATCTACTCACGGATCACTCTAAAGATACTTCTTCCAAACTTTGCCATACCTTTGTTTCTTTACTTTGGATGTACTATTTATAGTTAACTTTCACATAATGTTTTTTCCCTTAAATTCTAATAACTCCTCATCACATTCTATCTTCTTGCTTTTCTGTCTTTTTTCATTGTTTTGAAAAATTCTCATATTTCACTAAAAAAAGTCAAACCCAAGACATTTTTTTCTCAAAGTTAATTACTTTCAAAAATCAATTCATATATAAACTGACCAAAAAATATGAAATTTATTCATCCCAGCCCATAGTTTTCTTATCTAATAAACAAAATCAGTATTTTTATGCAGTTTAACCTTGATCCCCAGGAAATGCCAAAAATTGTCTTCAGCAGTTCATCGTCACTTGATGGAAAAAAACTCTCTTAAGATGTTAATTAAAAGATCTTAATTACTGCACTGCTTCTCATCTCCTGCACAATTCTGTCAAATTTCTTCTTTATCACTTCCAGATTCTAACATCCCATACCTAAAGCAGAAACTAAATTTATGGGAAAATAAACCCCTTCTTAATTTTTATAACATTGCCATATCTTTTATAATTTCTTTATTCAGAACCATATGAACCTTACTTAAATGATCATTTACTACCATTATATTGTCTTTACTCTCTAATGTATTATTCACAATTATCATATCATCTGCATAAATTAAAATTAAAGGTAATAGTACCTAAACTTGAAAGACAATCTTATCTTAGTGCATTGCATTTTTAACATTTATAAAAAACAGCATTTATCACTAAATTAAATAATACCTCACTCAATGGACATCCCAGGTGAAAAGCTTTAGATATTTGTATGTGTATATTTACCTATTTATTTACCAAATCATTATCCATGTATTTTCATATAATGTTTGGAAAGAGCACTAATTTATCCCTTATCCAATACTAATCCAACATTGACAATAACTGCCTAAGATGCACATTATTAAATTCTTTAATTTTGCACATAGTACTGCTTGTGTTTATCTTTCCTTTTTAATTAAATACACTGTTTCTTTCATACTTGTCAAGGCTTCCTTAACATTTCTTCCCTTGAGTCTATTAAGTCCTTCTTGTAAAACCTTTCTTGAAACATTGTTCATAGGTTCACAGGTAAGTACTAGGCTAGCTGCTCTTGTGAGTCATTTTAAGCCTAGCCAATTTTTACCAGGTTGAATAAGCATGACATTTCCATTCAAAATAACCTATCCCATTTGTTTATAGATTTGACTTACCCATCCCATGGTGGATAATTATATATTATCCCCAATGATAATAACTGGTGCAGCACACCCACAGGTGTAGCTGAATTAGATATGGGTTCCTTCCTACCTGACTCTGGTGACACCCCTTCTTTAGTCCCAACACACCAAGGTGGCAAGTGATAACAGATTTTGTTCTAGGTGACGCTTTAGTTTAAAGGGCAATAGCACAACAACAAACAAATTATTTCAACAGTGCACCAGTTAGTAGTAAGGCAGAGTGAGATATGCATGTAATGAAACCTTACATTTACCCCCTTCCCCAGAATTCAACAGAAAAGATCTTGACATTCAAACATGCACACAAAGGCAATATCAATGAGCAGTAAAGCTTTTATAATGCAGCAGTACTAACATGAGCAAAATGCAATGTCACTGAACAATAAAGATTTATAATGCAACAATACAAATATGACAAAATGCAATGTCATTTAGCAATAAAAAGTATTTAAGGCAACAGTACTAACATGAGCAAAATAATAAAAATTTATAATGCAACAAGACAAATATGTGAAAATGCAATGTCATTTAGCAATAAAGAGTCTTTATGGCAACAGTATTAACACCGTCTATCCTCTAGATCAATCTAAACAGACCAACTATGAGACACTCTATTGTACCCTGTTCACTGGCCAGTGACTATTTACAGTCCTACTGCCGGCATGATGGGGCCCCCAAGGTTGGAGCTCATATGGATCCCAGCTATTTGTAATCCATAAAGTGTTTAAGAGGATCCACAATCTTATAAAAGTATAAAAATGACGGCCAAAACCTCTCACCACTCCGTTGAGAATATCCCAGTGACCAGGCACTGCAGTTCCTCCGATGAGAAAAATGGAAAATAACCCGCCAGAACTCTAGTAGTCATCTATGGCATCTCTGCACTAGGCCCAAGGGAACTCTTTTTTTTTTGCTGACTCATATGCAGGCATGGAATTACTGGTTTCAGACTTCTCTCCTGAATCCACAAAATACCATCATCCAGGATTTCATCAAGGGACAGACACAAACTGCTACCTCACTTCTCTGTCCCAAAACGCTAGAAGAAAAAAAATCCAGTCATGCTGGAAGGCCCTTTTCCCTTCAGCTAGTCTTTCAGTCTTCCCTTCTTCAGCTAGTGTTTCAGTCTCCTCTCTTTCACTTTCGAAATTGTCTTTTATATTCCTGAAAAGGAGCTCCACCTTGGGGTATAAGGGAAAACTGTAGTCTATTACTTCTACAATGAAATACAGTGGGAGCCACACTCTCCCCCCACTTGAAAATCTTTGGTCCCCCCAAGTCAAAGGTAGATTAGGAGTAAAATATTTACAAGCACTAATGCACCATCAGCTGAATAATATTTTTGCATACCTCCCACCAAGGGCGATCAACATTATGCTTAACTTGGACTGGGGTGTCACCAATGTAGCAGGAGCCACACGGGTCATGGGCGCAGACTCTCTGATGAGCTGTGGTCACAGGTTCCTTTGTGCTATGTCCCAAACTGTCATATGTAAGTTTCTGTGGGGGCTGAATCAGTCTCTGCAGTTTTGGTTCGGAAGAGTAAAGTAAGTAATTTTGCTCGGAAGGTTTGTCACTCACAGCACATTCAATGTCCAGTTCTTCAGTAGGCATTTTGTCTACTTCTAAGATCTCCTCTTGTATAACTTCACTTTCTTTTTCCACAATGGTATGACTGTCCTCAGCACTATTTTCTGAAGTTTGCATAGTAGGGCCTCCATCAGTATCAGGTTCTGCAAGAGGTACAGAAACACCACTTAGTCTATTGTCAGGTCTGGGCTGATCAAAATGACAAGGAATGAATTCCAGTGCATTTACATTGAGGTTACAGCCCATGGGGTCTTGAACATCCACATAATAAAGCCCACTGAAACTCCAGTCATCGTCACTGTCCTCCTCACTTTCAATGGGAAGAAGCATGGGCTCTTGAACATTGGAGAGGATATTTTCTCTCTGTCTTAGTCTTCTAGATTGCCTTGAGTTAGGCTTCCGCTGAGCCATTCTGGATTCCGGATTCATGAGTCTCACTTATTTTGCCAAAGGCATTACATTGTTGTTGTGCCAGGTTTTGATGGGTCCTTCTTTCCCCTCAGGGCAAACTTGGTAGGCAGGGATATTAGGTAGCTGAGAACAAATTATGTAAATTTCATACCCCCAGCCATCAGCTAGTTTATGCTTTCCTTGTAAACCCAAATTCCTCAAAAGGACTCTGTCCCCTGGTTGCAAATCATGCATCTTCACTTTCTTGTCATAGTAAGCCTTGTTTCACTGATGTCTTTGTCCTGTTGATTTTTCAGCTAGCTCATAGGCCTGTCTGAGGTTCTTCTTGAGTCTCTCCACATAACTACCATGAGATCACACTGGTGTATCATCAGCTGTGACTCCAAAGGTGTCAACAGGAAGACGTGCTTCTCTTCCAAACATTAGGAAGTAAGGCGAGAACCCTGTAGCATGATTTTTAGTACTGTTGTAGGCATGCACCACTGTGGCTACATGTCCTCTCCATTGACTCTTCTTCTCAGCAGATAGTGTCCCCAACATATCTAGTAAAGTTCTGTTGAAACGCTCTGGCTGTGGATCCCCTTGATGATGATAAGGAGTGGTGCAACTTTTTTAAACTCCCAAAAGAGTGAGTAGTTCATGGACAAGCTTGCTCTCAAATCACGTCCTTGGTCAGAGTGTATCCTTTTTGGCAGGCCATAGTGTACAAAGAACTTCTCAACTAGTATTTTCACCACTGAAATAGCTTTCTGATCGCGAGTGGGAAATGCTTGAGCATATTGGGTATAGTGGTCTATTACCACCAGCACAGTACTGATCCTGCCTTCATCTGGTTCAATGCACAGAAAATCTATACAGACCAGTTCCATGGGTCCACTGCTCTCCATTTGACCCAATGAGGCAGCTCTGGTCAGCAGAGTCTTTCTCTGACTACAACGAAGACATGTACAACAATAATCCTCAAGATCTTGCTTCATGCATGGCCAGTAGAACCTGTCTCGTACCAGACCCATAGTTCTGTCATAACCAAGATGACCATGTTCATCATGCAATGACTGGAGCACTACTTCTCTATACTTCTGAGGAAGCAACAATTGCCATTTTTCACTGCTGAGTGCACTAGGAGATCTCCTATACACTAGTCCATTCTGTATCTGGAGTCTGTCCCATTCTTTGGCCAAATGTCTGGCCAGAGAATGAATATCTGTGCGAAGCATATCAATTTGTTTCTTCTCTAAAGCAGCTACCACCAGCTGACCCAAGGGGTCTTCTCTTTGATCTCTCCTGAGGTCACTGTTACTCAAAGCTGGTAGCGATGAAGCCTGTAAAGTGACCAGATTACAGTAAGCTTGGGGTATGCTTGCTGCAGACAGACCCAACTTCTAGGCCCAACATTCAGTGTGTTGATAGCAGGTTGCAATCTGACACATAGCTCTCACCCCTGGCTCTGGAATTTCCACCCATTCAACACCGGGGTGTAACTCTTCATGAGGTCTTCTGGACAGACCATCAGCATCTCCATTTTCATGTCCTCGATGATATTTCAAACTGAAATTATAGTTGCATAGAGCTGCCATCCATCTGTGGCCAGTAGCATCTAGCTTTGCAGAGGTCTGGATGTATGTCAAAGGATTGTTGTCAGTCTGCACTTCAAATTCAGCCCCATAGAGATAGTCATGCAGCTTATCCACTACCGTCCATTTTAAGGCAAGCAATTCCAACTTGTGCAAAGGATAGTTTCTTTCTGTGGGGGATAAACTCCAATGGATAAAAGCCACAGGTCTCAGCTTCTTATCATACTCCTGGTAAAGGACTCCCCCTAAGCCATCCCTGCTAGCATCCACATGTAAAGAGTATGACTTTGTTGAGTCAGCATATGCCAGCACAGGGGCATGTTCATAGGTTCATAGGTAGGTACTAAGCTATCAGCCCAAGGGCCTATGTAAGCCTAGCCAACAAGGTTCCCTGGCTTACACCACCCAAGAAAGTTATTTTCCTGTGCCACTGTTGAGCAGAGACACAGAAGTGATCCCCGGGGTGTATTTCCTATTTCCCATCCACTCATCAAGATTTTTCTTGAAGAGTGCTAATGAAAAACTTTGCTTGACATAGATGGGTAGCCTGTTCCAGAGTATGGGAAGTCTCTGGGACAGGAATCTATCCCTCCAGCATGTCCTGTTTATTGTGGTGACAAGGTTTAGGTCCCTAGCGCATGTAGCTCAGAGGGATTGGGATTTCTTTAGGTGTAGCATGTCCAACAGCTTTGGGTTTGACATAGCTTTACATGTTAGGCAGAGATCACCTCAGAGTACGCAATATGCTATGGAGTAAAGCTGGGCAAGGCTGGGCTGTGTGAGGCAATACTTAAGCTGTTCAAACAACTGTTCACACTCAGGAGTCCAGCGACTCTCAATGAGTTCTTTAGAGCCTCTTGGTCCCTTGGGCTTCTTCACAGGGATATCTTCATCTGTTTCATCTGCTTTCTCATCATTTCAGAGAAAATGGTTGAGGAGTCTTGCTATCTTTGAAAATCCTTCCACAAACCTTCTATAGTAAGTGCAGAACCCCAGGAAAGATTGCAGCTCTGTGATAGTTTTGGGTCTGGGCCAAGATGTCACAGCTTCAAGTTTGCTGGGATCTGTAGATATCCTATTTGAAGACACTACATGTCCCACATAGGTCACCTAAGTTTGGAAAAATTTGCATTTGTCCAATGACAACTTTAGGCCTTCCTTCTCAATCCTGTCCAATACTTTCATCAGTCTTTCTTCGTGCTCCTGTAGGGTCCTCCCAAAAACAATGATGTCATCCAGGTAGACTAAGACTTCCAGGAGATGCATGTCTCCAACTGTTCTTTCCATGATTCTCTGGAAAGTTGCCGGTGCATTTGATAAACCTTAAGGTAGGCGATCAAACTCAAAAAATCCCAATGGGGTGATGAAGGCAGTCTTCTCTTTATCTTCTGGGTGTATAGGGATTTGATAGTATCCATTCCTTAAGTCTAGCACACTGAACCACTTACTGCCCACCAGGCAATTTAGAGCATCTTCAATCCGGGGAGTTTTGTACTGGTCTGGAATGGTTCGCTGATTCAGAGTACGACAGTCAACACACATGGGAATTGACCCATTCTTTTTCCTGACAATGACAATGGGAGAAGCATATGAACTTCTTGACTCTCGAATTATCCCTGCAGCTTTAAGTTCTTCCAAATGTTTTCTTAAGTTCTCAAGGTCTCCTGGAGCTATCTTCTGGAACGTTCCCTGAAAGGCCGGTCCTCTTTCACTCTTATTCAGTGTTCTGCACTCTTTACACAGCCCACATCCAGTTCACTGGTAGAAAAACTATTTTTCTTCTTCATTAGTAGCTCTTTAGCTCTGCTTACCCACTCGGGGGCAAGAGGCCACCTCCTATATCAATATCTTCCAGCTTTACCTCATTGGCCCTGCTCTCATTCCTTGTCAACACAGAAGCAGGTAAGGGAGTGGCAGCATAAACATTTCCCAAATGCACTTGTGAACACACGACAATGGGAGTACTTCCTTTATTCTTTAACTCCACAGGAAAAGTGTCATAAGGACGCTTTAACCTGTCTGCAGGCCAGATTTCTGGAACTAGTTCCAGCCACAGTGGCAAGTCACTTTCTGGATCCATTTTCATCATGAGATGAGAGGAAACTGTTTGTCCACACATCCTCACTTTGGATCTCAAACAGGTGACCTGACCAGGATGAATTATGTGCTCTTTTCCAGACAGGGTCTACACATTACCAATTTCATCCTTCTTACTATCCTTCTCACTTTGAAGGGCACAAAAAGCTGGTCTCAGGACAGGATGTAATTTTGAGTGTTCCTGGGTTAACTGAGGCATCAGCATTCTTCTGATGAGGTCAGTATTTGTCCCTACTAAAATAGATGCGGAATCCTTTCCTTTTGCCTGGGGCACACAACAGCGAGAGTTTCAAAGACTTCTGTTGACCCAAAAACTGAAGAGGAAAATTCTAACTTGAGTGAGACATACCCATCATAAGGGAACTTTGTGTCATTTAGCCTCCAGATCTCCAAATCTTCTAACTTTTCAAGTGGCAGATGATTTAAGTATTTTTGGTAGAAGTCTCTGTACAGAATGGTGATTTGTGCACCAGTATACAACAGTGCTTTACTATACACTCCTTCTATTTTTACTGACACAACAGGGGTCGGTCCTAATAGACCATCGGGTAGTTTCTGTTTCCAGTGTTGTTCAGCTGCATGGCAGTCAGCATGAGGTTGCGGTACCACCAGGCGACCTCGCCATTTCCATGGATGAGACTTTTTCTTAGTAATGCCTTGTTGTCTCAGATGCTGAGAGTTTTGCTGAGATGGCTTTACAATTCTGTTATTCATCTCAGATGAGCTAGAATTGTGCATAGTAGGTAGTCTCTCTCCCCTATTACAAGGATTATTGTGGAAAGGAGATCCAGGATGCTGTCTCTTGATGTTAGATTTTATGGAGCTCTTTGTATCTGGGCACTCAGCTGGCTCCTTCACTGAGGTCCTTTGAAGTTTCCCTGCATTGCACTAGCCAATAATAGTTCATTCACTCTTTTCAAGACACTGTTGCTTTATATACCCTGCATCCCCACAATGAAAACAAAATCCAGTAGGAACTCTGAACACTGGCTGATTTGTTTCCTCCCTGAGTCCTTTCGTGGAGGTTCTAGCCAATGTATTTCTCCCTTCAGCTAAAGTTACCACTTTTTTTACAATTCTGCAACTGTCTTGGTGACCTGAGCTATGGTGTCAGTTAGGGAAGACACATGCACCTACAATTGTGACACCTCTACATGGTCGACACCCTGGGCCACGACTTCTGTTTGAGTAGTAAGCACAGCTATAGGCTCCTGCTTGTGTTCAGTCACTGCTTTAATTGCTGTTGAACCTTGAGATTTTGCTTCCAACAGGGCTTCCTCTTCCCTCACATCTTTAACCAAATGAGAATAGGTTATTGTCTCCTCCTCAGTTTCCACATAATGGGGTCCATAGCTTGAGATCCTTGTAAAATTTGTCCAATCTGTACTTGGTCAGCTACTTTAGGATCCACCCCCTTATTTAGGATGATTTGGTGGAGCATTTTATCTAACTGCTTAATTTAATCAGATAGTTTCTCACCAACCTCTTGGTATGTATGTTCAAACTGATACAGTAGGTCCGCAACCCTCTTGGTCCTTCCAAAAACATTCTGCAGTACTCCTAAATAGTCCTTGACCATGCAATCTTGCTTACCCATCATTAGGTTGCATATGGTATCCGCTGCTAATCCCTTTAGACTTTCAGCTATCAGCTGCTTTTTCTGAGATTCTGGGATATCCTATTCCTTTAGGGCTTGTGAAGCCTGATCCATCCAAGATTCAAAATCTTCCTCTCCCTGAGGTGTGGGTTGTTTGCCAGAAAATAAATGCAATTTGCAGTAGCCAAACCCAATGAATGGCTGTGTAGGCTATAAGCATTTTTCTACAAGACTTCCCAAAGCATTTAAAACTTCAGGCCTTATAGTATTTATGGGCAGTGAAGCTGCAGCTTCTGGTGTAAGGTTCTGACCTACTTGGATAACTTCCACAGGTATTTCCTCAGTTGCTGGGTTAGTGCACTTCTCAGGGATTACCACACAGACTGCACTCTCACCTGAAATTTGTACACTCAAAAGTATGTGCTCATATACTAAAGGACTTTTCCATTCTAATAAAGCCAATGTGCTCTGTTCAGTAGTGTCCATAGTGCTGTCTAATAAAATCCACACCCTACAAATGGTAAGGATCCAGTGACTTGATGTATTTGCATATCAGGCCATGTGACCCCTGGCAACACTAGAACTGGGCATTGTGCTGTTTGCACCACTTAGCAGCTACTTCTGGGTTCCTCTTACTGCTGGAGTTGCTTTCCATGCATACAGGGGAATAGGGTGGAGTTCAAGGCAGTATAAGCAATCCCGGATGAGCCCCCAAATGTAGTGCACCCACAGGTGTAGCTGAAGTAGATATGGGTTCCTTCCTACCTGACTCTGGTGACACCCCTTCTTTAGACCCAACACCCCAAGGTGGCAAGTGATAACAGATTTTATTCTAGGTGACACTTTGGGCAATAGCACAACAAGCAAATTATTTCAACAGTGCACCAGTTAGCAGTAAGGCAGAGTGAGATATGCATGTAATGAAACCATACATTTACCCCCTTCCCCAGAACTCAACAGAAAAGATCTTGACATTAAAACATGCACACAAAGGCAATATCAATGAGCAGTAAAGCTTTTATAATGCAGCAGTACTAACATGATCAAAATGCAATGTCACTGAACAATAAAGATTTATACTGCAACAATACAAATATGAGAAAATGCAATGTCATTTAGCAATAAAGAGTCTTTAAGGCAACAGTACTAACATGAGCAAAATGCAATGTCACTGAACAATAAAGATTTATAATGCAGCAATACAAATATGAGAAAATGCAATGTCATTTAGCAATAAAGAGTCTTTAGGGCAACAGTACTAACACCCTCTATCCCCTAGATCAATCTAAACAGACTAGCTATGAGACACTCAATTCTACCCTGTTCACTGGCCAGTGACTACTTACAGTCCTACTGCCGGCATGATGGGGCTCATATGGATCCCAGCTATTTGTAATCCACAAAGCATTTGGGGGGATCCACAATCTTATAAAAGTATAAAAGTGATGGCCAAAAGCCTCTTACCTCTCCATTGAGAATATCCCAGCAACCAGGCACCGCAGTTCCTCCGACGAGAAAAATGGAAAATCACCCGCCAGAACTCTAGTAGTCATCTATGGCATCTCTGCACTAAGCCCAAGGGAACTCCTTTTCTTGCTGACTCATATGCAGGTGTGGAATTACTGGTTTCAAACTTCAGAATCCACAAAATACCATCATCCAGGATTTCAGCAAGAGACAGACACAAACTAACTGCTACCTCACTTCTCTGTTCCAAAATACTAGAAGAAAAAAAATACAGTCATGCTGCAAGGCCCTTTTCCCTTCATCTGATCTTTCAGTCATCCCTCCTTCAGCTAGTGTTCCAGTCTCCTCTCTTTCACTTTTGAAATTGTCTTTTTGAAAAGGAGCTCCACCTTGTGGTATAATGGAAAACTGCAGTCTATTACTTCTACAATGAAATACAGTGGGAGCTACACTGGGATTGTGCCATTAATAATCTAAGGGGACCCATTCATGGGATAAAGCCTTTGGAGCTACCTTTGTCCATTAGTAGTACAGATGGTAGTCCTGTGATAAATTTTCTGTTTCTCATCTACAGATCTAAGATGCACTTGAAAATAGACAGGGATGGGCTTTGTTTTATATGGATGGGGAGTCTGTTCCACAGCAGCAGTATCCTCTGCCAGATATACCTGTCCCTTTAAACTGTTCTGTTGATGTTGCAGAAGAAGTTTAGATCCCTAGATGGAGTATTTATGATGCCATTTGACTTGCTGATGTGCAGTAAATCCATCAGTAATGGAGTTTGTAGGATGCCTTGTATGCCAGAACAGGTTACCTCTTAGTAGTCTGTAAGATATCAAATATAATGACAGGGCTTTGATTTGGTCCATGTATGACATGTTGTTTAGGCCTTGAATCCTTTTAGTAAGGTATTTCTGTAGGTGATGCAGTTGTTGTAATGTGCTGGGACAGATATATGCCAAAGGGGACATTATATTTAATGACTGGCCTAATGAGGGATGAGTAAAGGGGGCAGTGACATCTTTAGATCTAGACACAATCCCTTTGTTTATAAGCTGTGCAATATGTAAAGGCTTTCGTAAAACAACAGACACATGTTGGTCAAAGGTTAGGTTACTGTCCACTTAAGTTCCCAAATCCTAAACAACTGGGTCAACTCTTAGGGGCATATTGTTAATGTGGAAGTTCCTTGGGGTAGATGACTTTTCAAAAGATACAGTAATGCATTTTTTGGCATTAAGTTTCAGTTCATGATTTTGACACCATTTATTTATTTAAGACACACCTTCCTTCAGGTTATCTATTTGGGGATGCAATGACTGCTCCTAGCTTGTAACCATCTGCAAACTTAGTCAGTCAGAGCTCTTTGGTATTGGCTTTTACTTTAGAAAAGCAGATACCAAACAGAAGATGTCTCAACACAGAACCCTGTGGGACTCTGCTGGTGACTGACCTCTTTGTGGAGGTAACCTCCCCTATTTTGATAATCTGCATCCTATCTGTGAGGCAGGTGGCAATCCAGTGGGTTATAGAGGTTTATTCCCAGATTATTTAGCTTTTCTACTATGCCTGAGTGGTGAATTGTATCTAAAGCTTTGACCAGGTTGAGGTATGCAATGTGCACCATTCACCCTTCATCCATTGCTTTGGTGATGGTTTCAAAAAAAATTCAGTTTAGTCAGCATGATGTTCCCTTTTCAAATCAAAACCTAGAAAGTTCCAGTGTTTAGGTTCCTTGTGTCCTGCTAGATTAATTCCATGATAAATCTTTCCATGGATTTGCATATCAGGCTGGTAAGACTTATGGGTCTGCAATTGCTTGGGTCTGTGGAAGGTCCTCCCTTATGCAGCAGAATGACTATAAGCTGTTCTCCATTTGCTTAGTACAATACTTGTATGGAGACTAAAATTATTCAGTGTTGTTGGAGTGTGGCTAAATCGTGCTTCATGCTATTTAATATGCATCCAGGGATATTATCAGGACACATTGATGCAGTGATTTTAGCTTTTGATAGCACTTTTATGACTTGGTGTTGTGTGATAGTCGGAGGTGAACAAGTTTCAGGTACAGTTTGAGGGACAGACAGAGAAAGGGGTAAAGTTAAAGCTAAATTTATCAGCCAGTAGGTTCGCTATATCTTTAGCCTCAGTGTGGGTAACATACATGTGTCTTTACTGAGTCTCACTGCTGAATGAAAAATGACAGTATTATAAGAAAGTAGAAGGGGAAGGATGGATCTCTTAACAAACTGCTGTTACCTTACTTTTGTGACTGTATTCATGACTGGGCAAACATTAGTTCAACATAACTTTATTTGACTGGATTGAGACTCTGCATGTATATACATATATATATATATATATATATATATATATATATATATATATATATACATACATACATACATCTGCACACACACACACACACACACACACACACACACATATATATATATATATATATATATATATATATGTATGTATATATATATATATATATATATATATATATATATATATATATATATATATATATATATATATATATATATATATATATATGTGTATATCTATATATATATATATATATATATATATATATGTGTATATCTATATATATATATATATATATATATATATATATATATATATATATATATATATATATATATATATATATATATAGAGGTTCATAGGTTGGTGCTAGGCTATCGGCCCTAGGGCCTATACAAACCTAGCCTTAACAATTCCTGGCTATTTCTTCCCACACTATTTACTTCCCTGGACCCTGAAATATATATATATATATATATATATATATATATATATATATATATATATATATATATTATATTATATTATATTATATATATATATATAATATATATTTTTATATATATATATATATATATATATATATATATATATATATATATATATATATATATATATATATATATATATATTATGGGTTTTGTGTCAGAATACTTTTTAGGCAATAGTGGCAGACATGCTTTCATTGCTGGTTGTTTGACTGGGGATTATATCAAGTTTTATGATGGTGGCATATTTTTTTTAGGTGCACTAATGATGCAAAACCAGGGATCAAGGCAAAGTAAGGATGACCTCAGTCATGAAGAAAACTTCATCCTTATGGCAGCTCGTAATACACATGCAAACATCCTTTTGGCAAAGGGGACTCAACCAAGGTTTGAAGGCAAAGCCTTGGAATCCAGTTGTTATGGGCATTAATGTGGTCATGGAAGGAATTGCATATTAACACAGTGCAAGAAGAGGGCAACTGGTATGGTAAGATGCGCTAGATCAAAGGCGAGACAGAATGCAATTGCCTGTAGCAGTACTGGGAGGAGGCCTCCAACATTTATCCCTTTAACACCAGATAAGGCATACATCCTCTACGTTTGTGGGGATAACTGTGACACAGAAGATGATGGGACTCTAATAATCAGAGGTGTGACGGACATTAGCTACTACCAATGTTGGCTGTACTAACACACGTCTGTTCAGAAAGGTTGCTTTCAAAACAATAACATATATTTATACAGAAAATTGAATACTGACACAGAATGATTACATTAGGCACATGACAATTATTGTTAACAGGTGAATCTTTCACTTCAGCAAAGAAAGGCAATGAAGGCAGTGTACATGGAAGTGTAGTAGTGAATGCTATTTCTTTATTGTTAATGTTTTCATATTATTTTTTACTTACTATGTCAGCTTGGAAACAAACAGTTCCACTATAGCAGTACGTTTGGAGGATATGAGAATGACTGTTGAAAATGATGAGGATGATGATGATGATGGTAACAGTTTTATTTATGATGCAGCCTAAGGAAAGTGGCATATAGTCCACAAGTTTAACGGCAGGATCTCACAATCCACAGCATGTTAGTAACACTTCAGGAAGTGAAAGTGCATAACAAAGTCAAGCACGTGCTGACATTACACTCACACTTGTACAGGAAGTAGACCCATGCACCTCTACACCAGTATCTCCAACCCCAGACAGTTAGTTTTAGGATGATGGCAGAAATTCAGAGGTAACAGTGTTCACAGTGACACCTTTACAAAGAGACATCAGGTGCAAGAAATTGACAAAACTTCTCCAGGAAACATGTAAAGCATTGGCTGTCCAGCAGCAAATGTCGGAGTCCTCCAGGACATATGAGAGGATTCCCAGAATTAACTGGAAATGGCAGAGAGTAGGGATAATGCCATGATCACAGTGATGCATGGTATGGTCACATGCAAGCATCTTGCGCTGCCTCCATTTGTACATTCATTAGGACTTAACAAACTTAAATAGGAGTCAATCTTGGAAGGGGAAAAAAAAACATCTGGATATGCGGCAGCAGGTCACATGACACTACAATAGCTTATAAAGAAGGTACTGTAATTAGTAAGGGGGAAGCAAGAACAATAGATTTCATGCAGTCACTGAATGTACTGTCATTGTGATAGAAAACAGTGAATTTTTTATTTATTTATTTTTTATTTATTTGTAGTTGATTTACCAGGATAGTCCATTGAGCCCGAAGTACCCATTTTCAATGGAGTCCTGGGGAGAAAAGCTCCAAAACAAAGTATAAGGAATTACAAGTAATTGAGGTTCACACTTTAACACTTACAATCATATTAAACAGATCATATTAAAAGCAATTATCAACAACAGTGGTAATAAGGCAATAATAGTGGTTGATAGGAGTAGTCAAATGTGGGTGTAAGTCAAAAAGGAGATGGTTTCATAGAGAAGGGTCTAAGTTATAAGTAGTAAAATTCTAGTATTCTGGTTACATTTTATATGTAAAGTATAGCATAGCAAATGGCAATAACAATTGCAATATGATGTATCTTGAAAGGAAAGTAGAATTTGAGACTTAAGGAAAAGTAGAATTTGTGACTTATCAGGAGTTGTTGCTTACTTATGTTAAACTAATTAAGAGAAGAGGCAGTCAGTAGGGGATGGGTTGAACTAGGAGGGGTGAGAGCAGGAGCATTCCCAGGAGGATGATAAATGTGTATGCAGGGATTTTTTAAAAGCTGGGAGGTTTGTAGTAGTGCGGATGAAGTGGGGAAGGGAGTTCCATTGGCATGCCAGGGCAAACAACAGCAGGTTTTTTCCTGGAGAGTGAAGAGGTTTGTAAAGTTCTATTAGATTTTGGTTAATAGATCTTAGGAGTCTTTGAGGCATGTGCATTTTAAAGGTGGTGGTGAGTGAGGGACAGAGGGATGGTTGGAAAATGATTTTGTGGGCAAAACTAAGCTGAGTAAAGGACAGATAGTTAGGAAGCTCAAGCCAGTTTAGTTTGTGGAGAGATACACAGTGGTGGGCAGATGCTTTGCGGCCAGTGGCAAATTTTGCAATTTTATTATAACATGTGGACAGTTTTGTTTTAAGGGATGATTGAAGGTTTGTTAGGATAGGAGCGCTGTAAAGAAGGGAAGGGATAAGGAATGTTGTAGCCAAAGTGAGCTTAGTAGTTGTAGAGAGGAATTGATTTTGGCGATAAAGCATGCCAAGTTTAATGTGGGTTTTTTTTATGTTCAGTAGTAAGTGGCTATTGAATGTGAGTTTGTCATCAATCTGGACCCCTAGTAGTTTGCTTTCTGATACTAGTTCAAGAGGTGTGTGGTTTTGGCTGATGATAGAGAATGTATTTTTGTCAATGGTTGTGTTTTTTGAGGGGGTAAATATCATAAGCTTG
Organism: Protopterus annectens; assembly: GCF_019279795.1. Taxonomy (NCBI): domain Eukaryota; kingdom Metazoa; phylum Chordata; order Ceratodontiformes; family Protopteridae; genus Protopterus; species Protopterus annectens. The sequence continues at coordinate 1,410,427,273 of NC_056726.1, forward strand.
GTTTTTGATGCACTGAGAGCAAGGTGGTTGTTTTTCATCCACTGTTCAGTGGTAGAGAAGGCATCTTGGGTTAATTTTAAGAGAGTTGGAATGGATGTGGCTGTGCAGATAATTGTGGAGTCATCTGCATATTGAACGAGTTTGGCGTGGGGAACTGAGTGATATAAGTCATTTATGAATATATTGAAGAAGAGAGGGCCCAAGATGGAGCCTTGTGGGACTCCAGTGGGTGTGTTCAGGAAGGGGGAGATGGCTGTTTTCCATTTGACTGCTTGTTGCCTGTGGGAGAGATAGCTGGTGAACCAATTGATAGTGGCAGGGGAAAGGTTTAAGTTAGATAGCTTAGTAAGGAGAAGGCTATGAGATATAGTATCAAAGGCTTTAGAGAGGTCGAGAAGGAGGGTGGATACAATACAGCCAGAATCTCTAGCTGCATTTACAGTTTCTAGGAAGGAAAGGAGGGCAGTCATGGTGCTGTGGCTGGGTCTGAAACCATGTTGTGTGGAGGTTAGTAGGTTATTATCTAGGAGATAGGGAGGAGTTGGAGATGGATGCATTTTCTAAGAGTTTTGATATTGGAGAAAGGATGGCGATGGGGCGGAAGTTAGAGATGTCATTGTTTTTGCCTCCTTTATGCAAAGGTATGATGAAAGCTTTTTTCCAGAGTATTGGAACATAACTTTCTTGGATAGATCTGTTTATTAGGATGCTAATGGGAAAGGAGATGACTTCGGCAGCTATGTTAAGGAAGGATGAGGGTATATTATCAGGTGCATTAGTACACGGTTTAAGCTTTTGCAATAGTTTTTTTATGGTAGAGGTAGGGATGGGTTTTAGGGAGAAAGATGGGAGATGAGAGGTAGGAGATGGGGGGTAGGAGGAGGGGTGTGGGCATAGAGGGTGGGTTGATGTTGGAGAAGGAAGTGGTTAGTTTAGAGATAGAGTCTAAGAAGAAAGAGTTGAAGTGGGTGGTGAGATTGATATCTGGAGCATTTGGGTCTGGACTTGGGTTTACTGTAGTACCAGGTTTTAGGAGTTTGTTGATGCCTTTCCAGAATTTTTGAGGATTTGTTTTATGGTTGTTTTGAAGTGTGGAGAAGTAGTTTTTTCGATCTATAGTAATAAGCTTTTTAACTTTGTTACGGAAAGTTTTGAATTTGTTAAGGTTAGAGGGGGGTTTGTTTCTTTGGTAGCATGTCCAGGTTTTGTCTCTCAGACGCATGGCAGTCAGTGTGTTTTTTGTTAACCAGGGGGCAGTATTGTTCCGTATTCTTTTGTTTTTTATGGGTGCGAAGCTATCCAGGAGATTTAGGAAATTAGTATTAAAGTAAGCTACAGCATTGTCCAGGGGTAGAGTTTTTAGTGGGCCCCAATTTATTCATTTTAGAGAGTCTGAGAAGGTTACTGGGTTAAAGTTTTTTAGGTTGCGACTGCTAATATAGTTATGTGTTGCCTGTAGTGTACATGGAAGACGTTTGGTGAAGATGGGAAAATGGTCACTGAGGGAGTTGGGAAGAGTTCCACTGTCGGTATAATAGTGGAGGTGAGAGACTAAGATCCAATCTAGGGTACTGCCAGTGGAGAGATCTTTAGAGGGTCTTGTAGGTAGGTTGATGAGCTGAGAGTATTTAAAAAGGTTAATATGTATAGGGTGTGTGGAGGATTGAATGGAAGACCAATTAATATTTGTGTCACCCATGATAATAGTTTCGTAGGTGATATTGATAGAAAGCCAGGATAGGATATCTTCTAATACTGAGACCTTGTTGCCAGGGGGGATGTAGAGTGAAACTATGCAGATGTGTTTATGTTTATTTAGCTGAAATATAGCTAACAGTAGTTCTACATTGGAGAAATTTGGAATGGCCTTGTTATAGGGGTTAATGGATAGGATGGAAGAATATAGTAAAGCTACTCCACCACCTTTTTTGTGAGTTCTGTCTTTTCTGATTATTGAGTAGTTTGGTGGAAGAATTTCAGTGTCTTTTATATGAGGTTTTAGCCAGGTTTCAGAAATAGCTAAGATGTCAGGTTTGTTATGGAAAAGCCATGCGTGAAGATTAGGGATTTTATTTGCTATACTTTGGGCATTTAGAGAGGCTAGTAGAATGGATTTTGATATAGAGATAGTGGTGATTGGGCCTGGGTTAGGGTGTATGTCACCGGATAGAAGTATGGTTGTAAGGTATTTGATTAAGTAACGAATGTGTTTGGATTGTGTAGTTTGAATACTATTGATTATTGGATACTTGTGGATACTGGAGCTTAGGAAGGGACTATGGAGTTTATAAGGAGAGGTTATTTTGAATTTAAAGAATAGATTGAGGTTAATGGGATAGAGTTCAGGTGTTATTGAGTGAAATGAATGTAAGTGGGAAGGGGGGAGAGTGCTTGTGGAGTGAAAGGGTGGTATATGGTTTGTGGTGTTGTGTTGAGAGAGGTAGTGGAAGTATGTAAGGATGAGAAGTAATAGTAGATGGATTAGGAATGATGTGCACTTAGTAGTCATGATGTGTTGTTGTTAAAGTGTAGTGTATAGTGTAGTTAAAAAGGGGTGTGAAAAAGTTATTGTATGATAGGATATGTTGAGAGGTGTGATGAGGTGTCTTATGAGAGAGTTATATTTAGTGAAAGTTGAAAAGGTGGACTGCTGTAGGTGCTAAGTAGGTAGTTAAGGATAGTGGTGAAGGTAGGGGCTGTGATGAATGTGATAGTGAGGGGGGAGTGGTTTAATTAGTAGAGGGGAAGTAGGAGGTGGTTAGTGTAGTTTGGGAGGAAGTGGGAGTGGTTAGGAAGGTATAAATGTAGATGTACTGGGGGTGGGTGGAAATTGGGGGTAGGGTAGGGGAGCGGAGTGAGCCCGCAGGGCGAACGGAGCAGGTACACCTAAGGAAGGTAGGCAGCAGGGCAGTGTGAGAAACAATCAGTTATATGGAGGTAAGAACAGAGTGAGTAAGGGAGGTGGAAAATGTGACTCTTGGAGTGTAGAATAAAGGAAAATGGAGAAGACAGAAAGTAGAGGTAGGATGGGAAGTCAGGTGTAGGAAAATGCACCAGGGATGAGGCAGATATTTGGGGGGCACCTAGTACTAAGGGCAGGCTGCAGGCTTCTCTGGTTGGGACCCTTCACTGGCACCAGGCAAGTGATAGGACAATAATCTCAGATCAGAAACAGGCAGTGACTAAAGCGTGTTACATACTTGTGTATTTGTCCTCTAGCTCTCTCAACTGTCTCTCTACTGTGAGAAAGAGCAGGAGTGTCTCTGTAGGGAGACAGGCAAACAAGGTGAACTTTGCTTGTCTTGGAAATCCAGGAGGGCTTGGCCGGTAGGCAGCGCAAGCTTAGGAGGAGACGCTGTATAGCTGGGGAAAAAGCAAGGTTGGAGTTTATAAAATGTAATAGTTGCATAGGCACTAGTTGAATTATAATATAATAAAGTGTAGAAAGTAAACAACAAACATTAGGGAGCAGTAAGAATGTTTCAAATTGTGACAGCAATTAATGAATAAAACAGTCTTAACACTTGCTATTAACTTTTCAGCACAAACAGTTAAATGTATCAATAGGTTAGACAGCGAGGTCATCCATGCATGAGTCCTTACAATTAGGTGTTAACGTCCGAGCAAAAACAGTAGAGCAAATGCATCAACAGTTACAAGAGAAAAATTGTTTAGATATATGCAAATTACTGGTAGTATTACTATTTCCAATGTAATAAGGTTCAGTACTAGCAGTAGCTAGTGGGAAAAATACTTGGTGCTACATTATGACAACAGACTGGAAGATGATTCTGTGAGCCATATATTCACATAACATTAAATGAAGGGTACATGTAAACGCTGAGAATAGCGTGGCCCTTTTCCAATAAGCTGAGGCTCTAATATAGTTTATGCTCCGCTTCTAATTCAGTTGATAAGCGAGCCCTTTTCCAAGCTACTAAGGTATTGGTATATTATATTAGGCATTTATTTGCCATTTATATTAGGTGTTTATTTGCCGTTTCTCTAACTCAGCTGATAAGCGAGCCCTTTTCAAATATACTATATAAATGATCTGGTAACCTGCAGTTTGGTCATTGGACGAGATGGGGAGGGGAGTGTTTGGCTTAAACTGGCTTACTCACAGGGAGGGGAATGTGGTCCCAGATAGTTGACTGTCCCTGTGCAAGAGGAAGCTTGCCTAAACTATGGCAGTGGGCTAGAAGTAAATGGTCTTTAGAGGGGCTAGAAAAAAACACAGAAAAAAAAATAATGAAGTATTAATTCACGAAAAAAAAAAAAAACTCGCAGATGATTGTAATAACTTTTATTAGCTTTTATTATCCATGTATGCCATATAACCGTTTTGTTCTTTTTCTTGAGAAATGGCATTCACTTAAACATGCGGGCCAGATTCAATTAAAGTTACACTAAGTGTACACGATATGTATTCAAGAACATCCCTACAATTTGTTTTGTGCTTTCTAGTCACTCAGAAAGATTACACTAAGCGTACATCTAGTCGACACTTTGTGGAAACCTTTATAAATCCCTGTCAATGTTTAAAGCTGCAAGAATATCAGTAGGAAAACTAAAAACAGCAGGAAGAAGGTGCTAGTTATATCTGTGTTGTCTGCTCACTCAGAACAGTGTACACTTAGTGTATATTTAGTGTAGGCATTATTGAATTTCTTCACAGTCAGTGCTCTTTTTGTCTGTCTTTAAAGGGTTTATGAGTACCAACTGGTACAACAGACAGTATTGCAGCTTCACAATATTTTATTCCCTAGTTCATTCTGAGATAGTGTACCGTCTCTGTAAAGTACATTACTACCCGTTCCTATGTGGATTGTTCTTGGGTACACTTTTTAATGGGTATTCTGGTTTTCTCTCACAGCACAAAGATGTGCTGTATCTAAGTTGCCTATAGGTGTGTGTGTGTGTGTGTGTGTGTGTGTGTGTGTGTGTGTGTGTGTGTGTGTATTAGCCAGTATAATGGGATGGGCTAGTGATCTAAGATTAACTTTTCAGTCTTGCAATGTCACAGGTAAATGGAGAATGAATGAATAAATGAATGAATGAATCAATGTCAGTGTCATTTTATTGCCTTCATTTCAGTTATTATCCTAACTGCATTGTTATAGTGATGAGGACTCCAAAATTGCAAACAGCACTGCAGAAGAGTCTTTGCTATAATGTCTGAGAAGAAATCTGCCACTGTTTTCTGCGTCAGAATGTAACACATTTGAGAGATGCACTTAAGCCTGAGAAAACATGTAGTAAGTGAACTAAAAATATGTGACCTAATCTGTAATAAAAGTGTTTCTTAACGGCATGAAAATACATATAAACTTGTGACATTTTTCACTTCAATATGCGTGTATATGAAATGTATAATTTGTATTTAGCTGGGAAATACAGGAAGTACACATAGTGTCATGTATTTAGCAGATGCAGTACATGAACCAAAAAACTATAATTGCTATGCCCTGTGATTGCATGATCTATGACTACTCTTATGCCAAGAATGTAAGCTGTTGCAGTGCAATTAGAAGATTTTTCTTCACTGAGATATCTAATTAGGTATACACATCTTCCTCAATAGATTGGTCAAAGATTGGGTAACATGAATTGCCTTTCAGGTGCCAGGATTGCTGGTATCACAAGACCTCTAAAGTCCCTATCACCTGGCAAAATATTACTACAACATGGTGGTGGTTCATATAGGAGTGAATGACATGGGGGAAAAAACCCCGGGGAATGAGCAGATAGATGTATTGGAATTTGTATTGGAATTCTCCCTGTGTGTGACAAATGCAAGCAAACTTAATTATAAAGAAAAGATAATTGGCACCAACAATTAGTCTAACAGTTTGCACAAAGGATTAAAGCTATGAACTGTTAATGAGCTACTCCCCATGGTAAGGATTTGATTCCCGCAGTCTTCATTTGCCTGCTGTGTGACCTTGAGCAAGTCATCTAAACATGCTGTATTTTCTGGTAATTTGGAATTTGGACTAGGCTCCTTAATGGTATCCTGTAATACAAGCCTAGTAACGACCTATGACTCTAAATAGCTGGTGTCATTCCCTGGGGATCCAGGATTTGTCAGCATGAGATAAGATGGCTGATAGTCCAACTTACTTCATAAAAAAATGGCCTGCACCTCTCATTGTAAGGCTTCTATACACTGGTTAAAGCCTTTGCTACTCTCACAGTTCTCTTTTTATGCAAAGTTCAGCTAATGGACATACCAATGTAACAAACATATCTAACTCGAAAATGGATCGCATTTAGGTGGTTCTGCTCAATGCCAGATGTCCTAACAATAATTTACTCAGTCTTGAGGTTCTCCTGCATTTGAAACACATTCATATTTGCATAGTTACTGAGCTATAGTTTAAATGTAAAGAAGGCACTCCCCCCATATCTGTGTTTTGAACCTACCATGCTGTCAGGACCAGTGAAAACTGTAGTGGTATCTTCATATTTGTTAAGGACCATATCACCTCCAGGCAGATTTCCAGAGAACCCATAAATAGAACTCATAGAACCCCCGATCATCCTAAGCAGAACAAACTATCAGCTTTTAACCTGTTACACTGCACTCTCTATGTCCCCTGATCATCATGTATGCTTGATAAATGCACTCTATGAACTCCCTATGAACAAGTTCTCCATTATACTGGGAGATGTCAACTGCTCCTCAATAAAATGTAGGGTATGCTCAGAAATTCTTAGATTAAATAAAGAAAAAGTTCTTGGCTCAGATCATTAAATAACTCTCTACAGGACATAATATTATCAATCTCATTCTTACAAGTATAGCCTCTTCATGCACTGTTCCCCTGGTATTTCTACCTTGGTTAAGTCAGAACATAAACTAGGGACTTTTACCTTCAAAATATCCAAAGCTTCTACAGCTAATATCTTGGAATTTAAGCATTTCAAATGTACTAACCTCATCAAATTTCATGACAAGGTTTCAAAATTTGTTCATGGCAGGATCAGCTATGATAATAACAAGCAGGTAGCTTCCCAAATAAATTGCATTCCCATTGAGATAAATGTTCAGAACTGGCAATCCCAAAATGAACAAAATATAAAGGGAGAATTCAAAGGAAAACATCTTGGTGGTTCTCCAAAATAAAAATGCTTTACAATATGAACAAAATACTCGTTAAATTATAGAACAGATCCAAAAAAAGAAGTTATGCACTCACCATAACCTTCTGTTGTCCTTGATCTCGCCTTCCTTCTTGCTGTTTCGGTTAGGAGCTGATCCTCAGCTCTGACTCGGTCATATACTATATCTCTAACTGGCTCAAGGCTAGCCCCTATCCCAGCATGCCTAGTGGTAGTTACCCAGATCTCGTTTGTGATAACCCAACACTAGACCATACAAATAGACAAGAGATATACTCTACTTTACATATCCGATGACACTTACATATAAAGGTGTGACCCCTCCCCAATAGGAATAGTAGTAGACTGAGACTAATCATAAGGTATGGTATAAAGGAAACCCAGCCAGTATAACTAATAAAATGAGGGATTCCTCTCCATCCTCCAGGAAGGGGGAAGGAGGGTGGGATGCAAGAAGGAAGACGAGATCAAGGACAACAAACATGGAAGGCTATGGTGAGTACATAACTTCTTTATGTTATGTTGTCCATATCTCACCTTCATTCTTGCTGTTTGGGACAGTGTCCCCAGCACCTGATTCTTGGGTGGCTCACTGAAAAAACTCTTCAAGGACCATGGAACCAAAGGATGCCCTGTTCTGGGAGGCCACATCTACTTTGTAATGAGTGATAAAGGTATGAGGATTAGCCCATGTAGCTGCTGCACAGATTGAATCCAAAGGCAATCTAGCTTGAAAGGCAATAGAGGTAGACAAGACCCTTGTTGAGTACCCTTAAATTTTTCCTGGAAGTTTTTGTTTACGCAACTCATAGACATGTTTTATAGTGTCTGAAAGCCACTTTGATAAAGTCACCTTTGAGACTGCACAACCTTTTTTATTGTCCGCAAAGGATATGAACAATTAGTCAGATTTTCTAAAGTCCTTGGTCCTGTGTAAATAGAAATGTAACTGTCTATGAACGTCCAATTGATGAAGATTACATTCTGCTATGTTGCCATGATTGGGGAAGAACACAGGAAGCTCTATGGATTGATTCAAATTGTATTCAGAACATACACTGGGTAAGAAGGAGGGGTTGATTCTGAGAGAAACCCAATCTTTATGGAAAATCAAGTATGGGGACAAATAGATAAGGTCTGTAATTCTGAAAATCTTCTAGCTGAGGCAATTGCAACCGAGAAAAGGGTCTTCCAAGTCAGAAATTTGAGTGGACAAGAAGCAGATGTTTTGAAGGGAGTAAGAATCAGAGAATCTAAAACTAAATTTAGATCCCAGGGGGGAGAGGTTCTCTTATCGGAGGTCTTAATAGGGTAGTACCTCTTAGGAATGCCTTGCATAACCTATGGGACATGATACTGAAACCCATTTCTCCCATATGGAAATTAGAAATGGCAGCTAAGTGAACTCGGATAGTAGCTGCAGCTGCTCCTTGGTTAAAGGTTTCAACAAGAAATTCAAGAATCTTTGAAATGGGAACAGTAAAGGGATCAACCTGATTTTTGTCTGCCCAACAAGAGAACCTCTTCCATTTACTAGCATAAATTCTCCTAGTAGTGGGCTTATGGGAGGAAATCAAAATGTGTTGAACTGCTGGAGAAACATCGGGAGCCTGGCTAAGATGGGAAGTGGAGAAACCAAGCTGTGAGCTTGAGAATGTGACTGGAAGGATGGAGACCCCCTGACTGATGCCTCAAAAGATCTGGCACTGGGTCCAGGATCCAAGGCTCCCCTTTCAGGTGAGGCCAAAGGAATGGGAACCATATCTGACGAGGCCAGTAAGGGGCAATGAGGATTAACTTGCAACCCAATGACTGTGCTTTCTGAAGGACCTTGGGGATCAGGGGAAAAGGTGGAAAGGTGTAAAGCAGTCCCAGGGGCCAATCATGAACAAGTGCTTCCCTGGGTGACTGTCCCGGTGGTGGGACTAGGGCAAAGTAGCTGCTGCATTGTTGTTGAGGGGTGTGGCAAACAGATTGCAGCATGGCTGGCCCCATTTGTGAAAAATCAAGTCCGCAACTTCCTGCTTTAGGGACCACTCGTGGGGCTTGAGGATAGCCCAGCTGAGCTTGCATGCTATCACAGTGGATTTCCCTGGGATGTGCGTTGCAACCAGAAAGTGTCTGGAAGACATCGCCCATTGCAAAACTCATAGAGCCTCTCGACACAAGGGGTTAGACCTGGTTCCACCCTGTTTGTTGATGTACCATACTACTGACATATTGTCCGTCTGAATTGCTATAGTCCCTGTAGGTAGAGAGTCCTGAAGTGCTTGCAATGCCAGGAGCACAGCTTTCATCTCCAGGACATTGATGTGCAAGTGGTACTCATGTTCCTGCCAGGTCCCTTGAACTGTCTATCCCAGATAATGTCCCCCCACACCCCATCTGGGAAGCATCCGTGGTCACTGTGGCTACAGGTTGAGGGGTAGAAATGGCCTGCCTATTGTCACCATAGGGAAGTGAAGCAACCACTCCAGATCCCTTTTGCAGGATTCCGTGATCAGAATCTGATGTGACATAGGTAAATACTGGAATGACCAGTGTGCAAATAGAAGCCACTGTAGAATTCTCATTGTGGAAGTGAGCCATAGGGACCAGAGTGACTGCCACCACCATAGAACCCAGGACCTTGAGGAGAAATCTTGCTTGAATTCTCTTTTGTGTGAGCAGCATGACAACTTGGCGATGGATCGTTAATACTCTTTCTTGAGGCAGCTTTGCTATCATGGCCCTTGTGTCTAAATCTGTCCCTGTAAAGGTAATGTATTGACAAGGTAACAAGGCAGATTTTGCGTAGTTATTGTGATCCCAAGTTGAGAACAAGAGCAGATTGTAGATTCCCTTGCCCTGATTAGTTGATGCTCGGTGGTGGCAGTAAGGAGCCAGTCGTCTAGATATGGAAACACCCGGAATCCTTGATGCCTCAGGTGAGCCGCAGCTACTGCCATGCATTTGGTGAACACCTTTGGGGCTGTGGTGAGACCAAAGGGAAGAGCTCTGAACTGATAGTGACTGGCTTTCAGCCGGAAGTGTAGATATCTCCTTGACCATCTGTCCATTTTTATGTGGTAGTACGCATCCTGGAGATCGATAGAGCACATCCAATTGTCCTGTCCCAGAAATGGAAGAATGGACTGCAGTGTTACCATCCAGAACTTTGTTTTCTTGATTGACTTGTTCAGCCTGTTGAAATCCAAAAATGGGTCTCCAGTCCCCTGTTTTCTTTGGAACTAAAAAGAACCTTGTGTAAGTTCCGGATCCGATTTGGTCTGTGGGGACTTCCTGGATGACTCTTTTTCTTAGCAACCTTTGAACCTCTAGGTTTGCTTGATCCCAAAGACTGGGTGGAACATCTGGGATAGAGTATTGCCTTTTTGACAGGGGGAATTGAGGTAAGGGGATACTGTAACCTCTGGATATTATGGATAGTACCAATGTATCTTCTGTGATTGTCTGCCAGGCTTTTGGGTACAAGGATAATCTCTCCCTGATTGTCCATGGAGTCAGACAGTCAGGCCTCCCTTCGGGAGTGCTGGAAGGGCCTACCAGAGAAGGTATCTCTGTTGCCCTGATTCTGCGGACCCCCCCCCTGCTGCAAGGTCAGTGTCTTCCTTTATTATTTCCCCCTCTGCCCCCGGGGGAAAAATCTCCACATGTGTCAGGTGAAGCTCCCTGGGAGTTCTGGAACCACATTTTCCTGCTCTTTTGGCCTTTAGGATAGGGCCTAGATGGAGCAGAAAAACATACTCCCATGGCAGAGGGAGTTTTGCCATCCTGTTCACACTTGGTAAGAGTCTCTTTTACCTGATGTCCGAACAAGGATGAGCCTTCAAAGGGGGCATTGGTAAAGGAAGACTTGAAGGGATCCACAAAATGACAAAGGTGACTCAAGGAGTGTCTGCGTAAGGCTACCCCTGTGCCTGCTGCCCTGCTCACCCCATTGGCTGCGTAAGAAATTAGCCATATGGAGGAGTTGACCACCGAAGTCAAGGTCACAAGCCGAGAAGCCACCTTGTCCGAGGCTCCCGCAGCTGTAGGATCCTGTAAGGTATCTCCTAACTCCTTGAGGAGATCCCTTTGAAGCCTTGTAAAGTGGGACAAATAGTTCAGTGACCTAAGTGTAAAGGTCGCTGAAGAAAACATACGCTTCCCATATCTGTCCATCGTATGAGACTCTTTATTCGGCAGATGGACAGATGAAGACATTTCCACTAATTCCTTCTTGGTGGCTGCTGCCACCACCATAGCATCAATGGGAACACCTTTAGATAAGAAGAGCCTGTTTTCAGGGGATGTTATAAATTTATTGGGTCTCCACAGAACTGGTTCCATTGAGTCTGGAGAGCTCCAAGCCTTCTGACTCACTAAGTGCAATAGTGAGTCGAAAGGAGGAGATACCCAAAAGGTGGAGGATCGGGAACCAAATGCATCCAGGTACACTGACTCATCTTCAGAAGGGGCAAGGGACTTCCAGCCACCCCTCTGTCTAAGGATTTCTTAGATGTCTGAAAAAGAGACATCTTCAGAGGGGGACCGTGGGGACCCTTCTGAGTCATTCAAGTCTGTGACTGATGTCAAGGACTCAGGGGTGTCCACATGCTTCCTCTTGCAAGTCCTCTTCTGAGGGACCTCCTCAGGGATGCTCAGGGGAAGTTTTGGATGAGGTGGGATCACCCAATGGGGCGTCCTGGAGCATAGGTTCTGCACACTTGGGGCAGAGGGGAGCTTTGGAGGCAGACACCGGCACTGAAGACAAAGGAGCCAATGGAGCCAAGGGTGGAGCTGTCTCAGCAGACAGCATGCTCCTCATCACCTCAAATGCATTGCAGTCCCAATCCGAAAGAATCTCCGGCTCCGAAGAAGCAGAAGACTTCCTCCGAACCAAGGGAGATGGCTCCGAGGCCGATGGAGCCGAGGTGACCTGCGCCAAAGCTCTGAGAGGGAGAGTAGGGTCAGACAAGATTCCGATGACACTCCACCCCTCAGAGCCAATGAGGGAGCGTCGGCTCCCAGATCCATCGATAGAATGGGGTATCAAGGATACTGGAGTGGTAGTCGGAATGAAAAGACCAGAGGAGGTTACTGGAACTGACAGTTCCACCACTACGACTTCCATGCACTCCGGCTCTGAACTCAGAGTAGTTGGAGGAGGAATCAAGACCTTTGCTGTTTGGGCTGTTGGCACCATTTCCATCTGGGATGGGACTGAAAGTATTTTGGCTAATGCTGATGTCCTAAGAAGCCTCTTTACCACCCTCTCCACATCATCATCATCCGAGAGGCTCCTAGGTGACCAAGAAGAATGGGTTGAAGACTGGTGACTGCCTGCCACAGATTGTAATAATGGATACTGTGGAGCAGACCACACTGGTTCCAAGGCAGGAGACCTGGAATGCTTATGGGACCTTACTGGCTCTGAAAACACAGATGGAGCCGTAGGTGAAAGTGTCTTGTTGGAACCAAAAGTCGGGTACAACTTAGCTTGTAGCTTGCCTTTGTCCTTAGATGGGTCTGAACTTGGAGCCGAAGAGGATGAAGGTTTGACCTTGTCCGATTTTTTTGCTGGCTGAGTCCCCTCCATAGCAGCATCAAAGGGGCTCTTCAGTAAACCTCTCAAGATTAACTTGTTTCTTCTCTCCTGCAGGACTTGTGAACTAAAAGCATGGCAGACAGAGCATGAATCCTGCAGGTGAACAGGTCTTAAACAATATATGCAACTCATGTGCCCATCTGTAAGGGACATCTTTTGGCAGCACAAATCGCCTTTTTTGAAACCTTGGCAGTATCCTTGGACATACTAGATAACATCACTATGTCTAAGGCTATAGACAACTAATAAGAAAACTATGCAATAGCAGACAAAAAATATATATATTTTTTAAACAGACAGGAAAAACAGAGAAGGTGGGGAGCCTCTAAGTTAAACGGTGAACTCCCACCCTAAGGAGAGCCTCTAACTTAAACGGCAACTCCTTAAAAGTTAAAGGAAAGGCAAGAAAGGATTTGGAAGAGGGGAAAGGCTAGAGAGAAAAACGGTTAATCCACACAAAAGCAAGTCACTCAGATGGGATAGGGATAGGTAGAAATACAAAGGACAACTGCAGCTAACAAATTAGATAAGCTAAACTAGAAAATTCTGTTAAAAAATATAATAAGAGAAAAAAACACTTAGCCTGAGCCAGTATCTGCAATCTCGATACTGCAATGAAATGAAATGAGATCCGGGTAACTACTGCTAGGCTTGCTGGGATAGGGGCTAGCCTCGAGCCAGTAAAAGCTGTTGAGCTATAGTATACGGCGGAGTCAGAGCCGAGGATTGGCTCTGAACCCAAACAGCAAGAACGAAGGTGAGATATGGATAACATAACATCCCCTCTTATCAAGGATAGTATCAGAAATAATATTAAAAACTAGAAATAATATTAAAAACTAGAAAAATGTATCAGATGTTCTACAGCACCCCATGAATGTAGATTAGTATCTGAAACTAAGGATAATTATAAATATTTTTTCAACTGCGTTAGGAAACAAAGGAATAAAAAACACTGCTCTGAGCATATTTAAAATGACACTACCTATTTACAACCAATAAACATTGCAAATATAGTAGCAAACAAATTCAGCATTAATTTTAACACAGAGACTAAGTCCACATACCCCTATTATTAGAAACGACATGTACTGAAGGTTCTTTCTAGGACCAAAGAAATTTCTTCCACCTGGTTATTTAATAAACAGGGCTAAACAGGCACTGGCAGGACCACTCCTAAAAGTTTTTAGCATAACTTTAGCTGCAGGTTTTGTCCCTGAAGTTTGGCACACCACCGTAGTTGTAACACTCCACAAGGACCACTGACCCCAGGAGTTACAGACCCAACAGCCTGACAAATCTCATCTGCAAATCCACTGGCTCTACCCCAGTTAACAAATTGTATAAATAAATAAATGGAATATATTATAACTGACCTTATAAATTATGATATCAAAACTTTCATTAAACTTCACCCACAGGAATTTAGCTTTTTCAAAGGAAGGTCCTGCCTAATTAATTTTAATTTTTATTTTTATTATTTATTTATTTATTTATTTATTTAACATCTGTTGACCGGGAAAGTCCGACTAGGTTCCACAGATCCTGTTTTCAGCGCAGGCCCGGGGAGAAATGCTCCAGAAGCATGGTTTTTTTTAGAATTTGGTTAACTTCTTTGAGTTATACAGGTGGGCATGCTGTTCACAGGGTGTGTCTTAAATTGGCCAATTGGCCAATGTGTTTCATACCTTACCAAATGCTTAGAAGTTTAAAATAGATCCCTTTGTGGTAAAATGGATAGCAAACTGACTAAAAGACAGAACCCACACAGTGCGAATGGCAAGTGCCTTACCAGAAAGTATGAAGGCAATCAGTGGTGATTGATGTTTTGCAAGATGAGTTATATGCTGTAATGTGATGACTCTGATTTGTTTATAGTGTACATAATG